>NW_026570418.1:0-157524 GCF_019649055.1 Paramacrobiotus metropolitanus | reverse complement strand
GAAGACGCTCAAGAACCCACTTAGCATACACTTGCTTATGAGCCATCACTGCTCTTGTTCTTGCTTTCCTGCTATTACGCAGCATTGTTCCCCCTTTATTTGTCAATAAAGCATCACTCGTGATCTCCTCGTGCTCATCTGTTACAAGAGGAATATAAGTGTTAGACCCTTTATAATATTTTTTATAACCCGCAGCGATTATTTTTTTATACGATCAAGATCAGGATATTTACGTACTCAGTGCATAACATAATTTGTTTTATTCATTTCATAAAATATAATTTTTATCTTCAGCTAATTAGTGCGTCTGCTCTCTCCTGCTATTTTTCTGAAAAAGCGCAAATAAACATTTCGGGAGGTGGCAGTGGCGTGGAAGAATTCTTATCAAAAAATTAAATAATTAAAAGGAAAATAATTGATTTTGACGTTTGTTGGGTTAAAATATAAAACATCCACAGCGACAAAATGTTTATATGAAGTCTAAAATCAGCGTTATCGAAGTTAGTACAATGACAGTGACTGACTGATTTCCAGTTTTATCGGTGATAATAAGAAAAAAAGAGGAATACGTAAATTTTGCTAAGGCGGTTTTTATTAGCCATTGCGCGGGTCTGTCAGGCTTCCATCTACTCATAGCACAACGCCGAATAGCCACCGCACTACACAATCCACACATCAAGAGCGCATCGTTTCTGTGAAGTACTTGATTGGTCTCTGTAGGCGCTATCGCCTTTCTGTAAAAACGGTACTTGATTACTGAATTGTTTAGACTCATTTAAGTTTTTATTGCATAGGTTATTCATTGCACTTTAAAGTGCAATCTCTAAACATACTTAAAGGTAATATTAAAGGTCACTAAAATTTTATTCGTTTTTGTAAAATGTGAAAACCGAGGAAAACTCACGTCTAGTACATTTTATCTGACTGTTTTTCGTGCAGAATTAAATATGATGTTCATCAAGACTAACTCGTCGCCGCCAGATCTAAAACTTGCATCACAAAAGCTCAGAAGACGAATTTTTGGGTCGACTCACTTAAATTATCAGAAAATTAAAAAAAACATTTTTCTGCTTGAAATTATTTTGTTATAATGAGGACAGAATTCTCCTGGCATGCGTTGGGGATAAAAATTATCGGAATGAAGGACAAACAAAATTTATAAATTTTTGATAGACAACCCACGCCTTCCAAAAATATACTTTTCGAAAAATGCCAGCGGCTTATGGTTTGCTAAAATCGACTTTTCCCGACCAATTTGCCGGCGAAGAATTAGCAAGAATGCAGAATAGAAGGCGCAACATTACTGAGCCGTTAACAAGAATTGCCAGTGGACGGGCAAAATACAGTATTATCTTGATTATTATCGTGTGTTAAAGTTCATACGGTGGAACGTATGAATGCTTCACTTCCCAGCTTGTAACTCAGTCGGATGAGGAAATACGTAACTCAGATTATTAAGGATGAAAAGCGATCTTGGACTTCGGACAACGAAATTCGGTAAAAAAGCATTTCGACAGCGTTGTGATTTATCACTATATGCAGTCGCGATTTCGTGCGCGGATCCTTTGCAAATGCCATTGCACTACGAAAAGCTCTCCCTTGCATTCGAATCATGCAGCATGTATAACAACAGCGCAATTAATCGAAACCACATTTATAACAAAATTGCCAGAATAATCAATGTTTCGGTGAACGGAACTCATTTTCAGTCCGTTTTGTGCAAACAAAAATCAATTACAGCGTCTAATGGTGAAATGTCAATTTTTTCAGAATTCTTTGTAGCACAACCAGTCGAAACAAGCCCTCATTCGTTGCTTGTGAAACATTTTTTTGTATACGAGTATATACATATTGGGTTATTCAGATCAACAATGTTCACCTAAAAACGCCAGATCACGCAGTGCATCGTTTCAGTACATAATACATCGTACATCGTTGCAGCACACAGTACACTTTATTTAACCTTGTTGGGAGCATATCGTGCGCAGCAAATTGTGCTCGTTATATCGAGCGGAATGGTTATGTGGTCACTCTTGCGCACACTTTTATGCGTCAGCAGCATCCAGAATCATCTAAACGTCCACCGCTCTCCACTTCGGAATGTGCTCGCTAATCTTCAGTAGCGCCCACATTCTTTTCCGGTTTTATGACGAGCAGTCACTGGGTTAATGTGTCAACATTACGCGTCCTCAATCACCTCTGGCTTTCTTATCTCCGGTCTGGTTTTGTTTTGGCCAGGATTATGATTCATAACATTCCGAACCGATCTGCTTTTTAACTGGTCGAAGGAAAGATACGGCACGTTTTACAAATACCTGCGTGAACAGCTCTGTTTTGCAAATACGCATCACGGCATCAGGCATACAGGTCATGAAAACAACAGTCTACTACGCACATACACTTAATACGTATATATAAGCGTCCAAATGAGCAATTAAAAATTAATGTATATCAGACTATTAGGTAATTTATCTACCTGCGTTAATTACAATTACAGTTTACACTCGCTAATTACTGCATACTGTACCATATCGGCTAACAACGGTAAACTTTCCAGTTTAATTCAGCGCCACAAAATGAACTGACACTTAATTAGCAACTGATCTGCTTAATTAATTAATTTTTGACAAAGGCGAAACCTTCTTTGCGAAAAATATCACAGCACGTTCTTTAGAAGAGCGGTACAAAACATTCTGATCCATCGCGCTAATTGCTTCCCTTTTATACGTGCAAATAGCAATGCACTACGTAGCTTCTCTGTAGAAAATTTAAAGCGACAATTATGTTCTATGAAAAGTATGAGGTTCTTTCAGTCAAAATTCTCGAAGTATCATTTCCTGTTATTTCTTATTCCTTATCTCTTCGCTGTTCTCCGAGTCGCCGTTGCCGTTCATCCAAATCGTCTTACGATAAATGCATTGTACCGACGATGCGTGACTAGTAAGCGCAGCATTCAAACATCGCTCGCATAAGTCAGTCGGTATCTGTGGTTATTGGTTATTGCTTATCTCTTTGGACTTCGAACCAAAAAAATTGTTAAAGCAATACCAGGCTGGGAATGATAAAGCTGGATATGCTTGAGGTCTGCTATTAATGTGTCAACATTTGTGTACCGTACCGACACACTTCCCTTACGTGGTGTCTAGCGCTGTCTAGCTATGCGCACAGTATGAGGCAAACGTAGCGTAATGGCGCAGTCAGTAGATTGTGTTCGCACGTAAAAAAAACCATACGATAGACTTACGTTATACGATAGGCTCGTTCACGTCATCACGGCGTACCCTTATCGGATCGTTTGACGATAGGAATAACGGTAAGTCGTGATCCTATCGTTATGCTTTCGTGGGCGTAACGTATGTCCTTGCGAAACTGCAGCCGCCTTAGCTGGCATATACTTCGATAAACCGTCCGCTCGATCTTGCGAATCCCAGAATTCTGATTGGTTGTTTATACATTCATGTATTTCGCTGTGTAAACAAAGAAGAAATAGGATTTTTGTGAAAAACTCTAATGAGTTCTTTTTAAACCAAAACTTTTCCCACATCCTGTGGATTTATTTGGCGCCCGAATGCGAAACGATTTGAAGTCGGATGTTTGAGACGGATTTGTAGATTGGTTCTGACTTTGAAGTTATCGCGATGGATGCAGTTACAGGAGAAACTAATCAAGATATCCCTAATGTGCGCCCACTGAAGTGTCGGTTCAATGCAACCTCTGACCTGGCTCTCCTTGATTTGACCAAACACTACAATCCCTACGTTGGCTGATAACAGGACCGCTGCCTGGAAAGACATCGTGCGATCGCTCAACGAGACCAAGGCAAAAATTAAGAGAAAATCAGTTGACTAAAACTGCATGCATTTAGATTTTAGCCGTGCAATGCTACGTGCCACTACAACTATCGTTTTGCAGATTTTCCCAAAACCTCTCACAGACAGAGCCGTCAAGGAGCGGTTTGCAAATTTGGTGGCTTGGTTTAAAGCCCAGGATTTGCGGAATAAAAGCCGGAGTGGTAGTGAAGAGCAGTACGGGCGGATGGAGTCCCTTCTGACTGAAATGTGTGAAATTATTAAAGATTCCGAAGAAACAGAAGCGGAAAAAAAGCGCGCTGCCACTGAAGCCCAGAATGAGCGGCAAAAAATCGCGAAACTCATGAAGACAGCGGGCGAGCACGGGCGAAACATTCCGACAGACGAAGATGGCCACTTAAAACTGGCAACTAGTAAGTACACAGTACGAAATAACTAAACCCTACCCGTTACGTTAAAATATTAATCTACAGTAATATTTATTTGAAATAAATTATTAGGTTCCGCACTTCGTTCTTTCGACCAGTTTATTTGCTTATATTTTATTAGCCTTTCCTGTTACAAATTTTTTTTTACAAAAACTTCAGTTCTCAGTACACTTCTGAGTCTACGGCTGCTATCCATCGCAATTACTTCCTGAATTATTTTAGAGTTTTCCTAAAGGATTTTACAACGTTGTGAGTGATTTCTTTTATACCTTACCAGATGCCGCATGTTCATCAGGCGGTCTAGATAAGATTAAGTAGATGAAAGAAACGGGTTGCGATGAACAGGACTGGGAAGATGAAATCCGGTCTCGCGAAGCTGGGAAGAATTTACTTTTGAAAAAAAGAAAATTCTCGCCTCGCAAGTTTAAGCTTGGTGGATCTCCAAAGAAGTTAGCGGAGAAAAAGATCCGCAAGTCGCGCTTGAATGCTGCTCGTTCTCAACACGCGGAATCCGATGAGAAATGGCACGATTATTTTAGAGACTCGGACGCCAAAAAACGAGTTTGAAAAGACTAAAGCTGCAGAAGAATTAGCGGTTAAAACAAAGTTGAATGACGACGCAAAGGAGATTCGGTTAAAAGGACTAGAAGGGGAGAAACTGCGTCTGCAAGTTGAACTGAAGAAATTAGAAATCGAAAAATCCCTGGAAAAAATTTTGGGATGCAATTACGCTGTGTGGTAAAAATCTGCTGAACTATTACTAATGAGTGCTCATAGAAATTACTAACCGTTGTAACAAGTACTCAAACTTTATTCTCCCAAATATTCTTTCAGAAGTGGTGGCTCTAGATTAAAGTACTGACTGGCTTGATTAGGATACAAGCAATTTCTGCAGTTCGTCAGTAAAACAGCAACTCTAAAAATCTTATTAACTGGTTTTGCAAAAATTTTCATCTCTTTCCTGTAATCTACGAAAGCAAAATTCCTTGACAACTTCTTTGGAGCCCCATTCCACTGACTCTTTTACTGTTGACATGGCTTCATTCAGGGCGTATTTTAAGGGGTTGGTCGCTGTCTCTGTTTAAGAAAATGGTTTTATCAACAAATCTTTTCGGCCGTATCCTGAATCTCCATAAATATAATATCGCTGGTTAAATGGAGCTTGTTTTTCGCGGAAGTGTTGCAAAAAATTGCTTTCGGCAAACATCCTACTGTCGTGCATGGATCCTTCTTTCGCTCCGTAAAGGTTACCGATCATACCTGTTAAAAGTTTAAATAAATTATCTAAAGAATTTGTTTTTGCTCTGCTACATGCAATTTTATTGGAGAATATTATAAAGTTTGTTAACGCACCATTTGGAAACAGCACAGACTGCCATTTCGTACAGTGAAACCTTTTGTGGCCACTGTACATAATACGCTGGTGTCTTTTTGGGCGACATATTTCCCTTGCTTTCTCGTCAATGAATCCACTGACTCGCGAATAGACTCCGCCTTTTGCTGTGATAGCACGAGAGAACTCGTCAAAGTCTCCCTGCGTTAGCCAAGGCTGGTTAAGGGCAGAGAGCAACCGGGACCAGTGACAGTCAACCAATCGCAGCGTATGATAAAAAATTCGCGCCACAGACCCATGAGATCGTCCGAAAGTACTCCGAAGATCACACCATCGATTAGGATACGACATCCTTTTTAACAAAATACACAAGGCTTCTATACCAGTACATCTATCTCGTTCTACAGTACGAACGAGATCCGGGATGCGCAAAGCCATCCGTGGGCGATCTATATCATCCTTCCGGACTCGAAACATCCTCCAACAATCCAAATCCGAGAAGCGGACGAGATGAAACGGTTTTCGATCCAAGCCTCCTGCTTTTCACGGTAATACGCTTCATCCTGTCTTCTTTTAAGGAGTCTTGATGCGGTAAATTGTCTTCTGTCTATTCGTCCTGATCTCAATAAATGGGCAATAATAAAGAAACGCATTTTCACAGAAAGAAATTTGAACTCAAATGTTAAAAATGCTGCGACGTTGTGAGATCGGTGGTATGTATACTGTAGCGTATGATATGGACTCGTATCGTAGCACTTTAATGTTTATCGCAACTGAGCAGAGAACTGAATAAATGTAATGGGAAGAACCGTAACCAGAGAACAGGAGAAGCACAGAAAGTTGCTAGGACGAAGGGCAGAGAACAGAAATATAGAAAGTACAAGAAGGTCAAGAAACACGCGAATCTAGATACATCACAGACGTCTAAGATCTTCCCAAAAAATTAAAAATGGAGAACGGTAATCGTGCGTGGTATATCGTACGGTCCCAAACAGTTGCGAACACGCAACGTCTTCTCCGGTGCACTTCCGATACGGTCCGCACCGGACCATATATGGTTTACCGTCTAATGTGGCTGTACGGCGAACACAATCTAGTGGGTTCGTTCCGGAATAACTGCCCGTGTAAACTCCAGTAAAAGAGCAGATTAATCTGGGAAATCATTTTTTTGCGTTGCTTATTTTTGCACAGTGCCACGCATAAATAACATCTATCTTGATATGGGCACCTATCTCTACGACTCCTTGGCTTTCTTTCTACATGTAATGCTACTTAATTCGACCACCAAGAGAATCACAAAAATAAAGGTTTTTAAAAACAATCTTACAGGCCACATGTCATTATCGGCCTAACTGAACATTTTTAATGTAGAACAAGGTCACGGCCGATGATGGCTTTGTCACATGGCACACGAGATAGTACTCGTAATCCACTTTTGAAATCACGTTGCTGCAATAATTTATATATGCACAACTTAAACAGAAATGCGACCTTGAACTCCTAGGTGGCGTCCAGTCACTGGAGCGTGTCGTCCAGCTGCAGCATCACGCCTGCTTGATGCAGCCAGTTATGAGTAGGCGTGATGCGGTGGAGCTGCTTCTGCAGCGCTCCAGTGCGTAAATTCGTGTAGATTCTAGTGCTAGTAACACGGTATCATTCTGTGGCGGAAGACTTCCTTTGGAAGGAATACAGAAGAAGACTAAATTAAACAAACCTTCAAAAGCTTCTCGACCCTTTCTGTCTCTTTGTAATTCCAAAAGTGTTTTAAAAGTGGAAACGCGAGTGCGAACGATATTGAACAGCGGAGACATGCAGTAGTCACGTAAAAATTATGTAACGTGTTCGCTGACGGATTATTTACAACGATTTCTGGGCCCAAGTTTCGAACGTGGCGTATCAGAGGATTCAGAGCTGTATTAAAATCAACCTTTTTTACAAATAATGCTCTTATAACATTTTACAGTGCCCTTATAATTTCCTTGAGATGTGAAAAATAAGTGGAACATTCTACGACCAATTTTTATAAATGGAAAGCTTAGTAATCTAGCACAAATGTGAAAGCTAGCACGCCCACGCACTACGATGATCTTGTATTTTATGCGCAGTTAACGGCGATCATCAGTTAACCTACACCGCTACACGTATGTTGATTTCAAAGGTCAAATGCGAAATGTGGCCAATTATGTGTGATACATATGTAGAAGAGGAGATCATCGCAGTATAAAACAGAAAGGAAAAATATAAATGCTGCTATACAACTACAGATACGAGTACTTGCACACAGAATTTTCGTCTAATTTCAACATGCGTTTGAGGAAAAAAATTATCATATAGAAAAACTTATTCGTTATTAAACAGTCCATAACTTATTTTGATTTTGTTCTTGGAACGGTGCCTTCTAGTCTTTACATCAAGTATTACAGTTTATGCGAAATCAGTATTTTTTACGAACATGTAAATAAAGGTACCTATGATCCTATCTCTCCAGCCATTTTGGTATGGGAAAATGCGGTTCGGCAGACGCTGCTGGCTGGTCAGGAGGACGGCGCGCTCGCGGCTTTTATGGAACCTTTTTAGGGAGCCTAAGAACTAAAAGAAAATTTACGAAAAATTTTCCAAATAAAGAACCATCAGGTTGCAATTTTGCTTACCAACCACTTACCAATTTCCGTCAATTAGCAGCTTCAAGGCAAGCAGCACAGAAATACCAAATAGCAACGATATTCGGTATTTCTGTGCTGCTTGCCTTGAAGCTGAAAATTGACGGAATACGGTGTGAAAACCCTACGGCGATGTACAAATGTTTTAGAGAGAAAATAAATAAGCGTCATCGAATTTAGTGTACTGACTAGGTTTTCAGTCTTTGACTGTACCGGTTATGCTTAAGGAGAAAAAGGGAGTAGGAAACATTTGAGTAGGCTGCGGTTTTAATAGCCGTTGCGAAAACTGTCACCATCCATGACTATGGCGACAAGCCACTGTATTAAACAAGTCACTCATACTTATCATGTCATCACCGTAAAGAAGTTATTTGATTGGTTTTATAGGCCGTATCGTCTTTCTGTATGGATGGTACTGTATGGATGTCGACAAACGTATTCGGCTACTACCGAAAAGAAACTGCCGCTCCGCGAATTTATGGCCGAAACTCTCCACCTCCGACCGGCATCGACGTTAGTTGCGACTGGGCGCCAAAAATTTGGAAGTAGCCAAACTAAAGGAACTCTAAATGGACGTGCCGTCGATCTGCTATATAACAAAATAGTATATCGAGCGCTGTTAAACTAGATGATAAACAATGGTAATTGAACTGCATGCAATACGATTAATTACAGTACTTCACTTGGCACTATAAGACTTCAGGAGCCTAGACATCCCTGCAGGTAAAAACATACCATTTATTTTTCCTCTTAATTTTTCCCCTGTATTTACAAAAAAATTTACTATAATTAACAATTTACCATTAATTAAACGAAATGGCTGTGCGCCCCGACAATCGGGGCGCAAAGTAAAATGGCTGTGCGGCCCGATCGGGGCGCGAAGTAAACTGGCTGTGCGCCCGGTCAGGACGCGAAGTAATTTGGCTTACGCCCCGAATTTTATGTGGAAACGAAAACCGTCCAGGCCCCGAATTTAATGGGTTTGCAAAATACAGGTAAAACCAATTACAAAATTTACTGAAATCTTCTAATAAGGTACTAAAATAGTACACCGTTCATCTCTTCAAGATCATCTTTTAGCGGGCAGTTCAAAGAAACTCGCAAATTAGCAGCTTGTTCAGCCGAAAGCGTCATTTTCGGTGTTTCCGGTTTGGTGGTTTCGTGCGTAAATCGTCCACGTTTCTTTGGCGGTTTTGATACTATTTCAGTTTCGATTATTTGTTTCAGCCATTGTCGGAATTCTGTTTCCTCTTTATAATTCGATGTTTCAGGATTTCCTTTCAGCATGATATCAAGCGCAAACGCGCACGAGTAAACGGCACAGTTATTTGACGCGCTCGACTGTTTCGGAACCGGCGGCATCACGATATTAACATCTTCCTTATCGCCACACAGCGTCCATATTTGCAGAAGAACCCACGGACTGGGTGTCCATCCCAGCGAGTCATAGAGAGTTACGACACGTGTCTGTGGATCGATTTTGGCAGTCACGAAATGATTCGTCATGTTAAACAAAGGTTGCACGATAGTTTTTCCATTCAAGTAATCTTCTCTCACTGTTTGAATGACCTCGTAATCCGGCTGGCATCTCTGCACCCACAGAGGGCTGAGGAAGCCGGTAACAGACTTCACTGATGCAAGGCCAGCTCTAGCCAACGCCAGCTCTGTCCTCTTTCCTTTGATGAACAGCTGGTTTGTTCTCGCCATATATGCCTCCATATATGTTTCTAGATCCCGTAGAGTTTCAAACTGCATTTCTGGGCCTGGATCGATTGCGCAAATTTCCATGATTGAATAATTAGTATGCAAATTACAGTTTAAGCAATAATATTCATGTTGAGTTCCTCATTTATTGGATATTTTCGTATTTCTGTTCTGATCAACATGTCCTGTAGTTCATGCATTTATGTGCTTTCAAGGTCACCTGTCTCTCCGGAAACATTATAATACCCATTGCACAGTGTATTACGTGATAATTATTGGCGTAGAAAATTCGGGCGCAAATTCGAAAATTCGGGGCGCAAAGCCAATTTACTTCGCGTCCTGACCGGGCGCACAGCCAATTTACTTCGCGCCCCGATCGGGGCGCACAGCCGTTTTGCTTTGCGCCCCGGTTGTCGGGGCGCATAGCACTGACCTTAATTAAAACATGCAACCTTAGTTCGGCAAGCGGCTGTCGGGAAGAACATCGCTTTCATTAAAGCCTTTACACTACATTTTCCTTCAATAAAATGCGCGCTAATTGTGGAATATTTCCATACCTTTGCGAGTTAAGGTGAAATTTCCACAGTGCAGAATGTAGTTAGCAGGATACTAAAAACGTGCCATTAGAAAGTTCACGCTAAAGCGCGCGCACCATATGTAATCGAAGTAATCCGAAGCAGTGCGATTTTCTTAAAATTTATTTAGCTATTTTTGGTCTTTAATTTCATGCCTTATTAATTCTTGTTGGCCTCTTAATTTCACTTTTTTTTGTCTTCCTACAGTTAGCATTTAGTGTTGTAGTTTTCGTTGAAGTGCGGGAGAAAGTCTGCGATATGCACTCAACTTGGAGGTCTTCCACGGGCGGTTAAATGTGCGATTTCCAGTTTTTGCCTACTAGTAAGTTGCAAAATCGTACTCACTAGACAGAAGAAGTTTTTCATTAGCTGAACGCATCGCTGAACGCATAATAAGAGTGGAGCTGTAAATTAGCGCCTAGTGTCCACTTGTTAAGTTTTCACATAGCGCTACGCGCATCGCGCGTAGGGTTTGTTACGAAACACGTGAATAACTAATTAAAATTGTTTAATATCGATTTCGAAAAGCAGTTCTTAAGTTTTTGAATGAATTACCCTGCATATTGAATATACCCTGCTTATACCTTGCATCATGGACAAAAAAACTGTTTCTTTGATTTTGGTCTCAAACATTCTGTCTGATCAGCAGAAAGCTGAGTTTCTGTGCATCTGCAATGTGGAACGACCGCTTCGTGTTCTTCTTAACTTAGACCAGCTCTACGACGCAGATGTTTATGAATGGTTTCGATTTCGGAGGGAGCATTTAGAAAGACTATTGCAGGCATTGCAGATTACCGAAATAATCCGCCTCGAAAACGGATCCCGTTATGATGGTATGGAAGCCCTGTGTATTTTACTGCGACGTCTTGCATACCCTAGTCGCTACACGGACATCAAGCACATTTTTGGGAGATCAAAAGCTGAGTTATCGATGATTTTTACCTGGATGTGTGAATTTATCAACACGCTGTTTTGTCATCTATTAACTACACTGGACCTGTGTTGGCTTACACGAGCAGATATGGACGAATTCGCGGCCGCCGTGTACAGAAAGGGATGTCCTCTGGATGACGTCTGGGGCTTCATAGACGGTACATTCCGCCCAACTTGTCGTCCTGGTGAGGATCAGAGAACAGTATATAGCGGCCACTATCGTCTTCATGGCATCAAATTCCAGAGCATTATGGCCCCTATCGGCATTGTGGTAAATCTGGATGGGCCGTGGGCTGGACGTCGACACGATTCAGGCATACTAGCGGACAGTGGCCTGTTACGTGCGCTGGAAACAAAAATGGAGCAAATGGGAAACTTTTTCGCCTTTATGGAGACCGTGCTTATCCGATTTCGGCGCATCTCGAGGGTCCGTTTAAACCAGCAACAAATCAGATCGAGTACGATTTTAAAGAAGCCATGTCAGCGTGTCGTATCGCAGTTGAGTGGGGTTTCGGAGAAGTAGTCCAACAGTTTGCTTTTCTCGATTCCCGGAAAAATCTCAAAATATATTTGCAGCCAGTTGGACTTCTCTACACAGTTGGAACTTTACTACTGAATTGTCGTGTCTGTTTGGGGTACGGGAGAAAAGTTGCTGATTATTTTTGTGTAGTCCCACCGACCCTGGAAGTTTACCTAAACAACAACAGAGAATAGATTGCTGGTTTTCTGTGGAACTGTTTCTGTTGAGCAGCCATAAATCGATTTCGATGTTTCTGTCTCATCTTGGGAACTGTTAAAATAAACGTTCAGCGGGCCTATTCAAAATAAAATAACGGAATTACACAAATCAGATTTGGAAATAATTCCCAGTAGTTTTCTTGGTAAACAAATAGTACAACAGTTCTAAAGCCAACAAAAAATTGCCAAAACACAACTACGACTTAATCTTTGACTTTAGTATTAGCCACCGTCTTGAGATACTCGATTTCGAGAAAAACATCAAACGATGCTAAATTATTCTGAACGAGAATTTTTCCAGTAACTTGGCAAAAAGTTGTGCATTCATCGCTTGTACTTTTAACTCTTCGGAGCGATTGTCTTCCTTTTTGTTTTCAACTTCCAATTTCCCTTTTCGAATTTCGAGTTTCATAGTTTGTTCTGCAGCCAGCCGCTCTTCTCTCTTCTTTTCCAGTTCTAACGCTGACTCTTTTAATTGCAATTCTTTGTCTCGCATCGATTTCGAGTCTGACAGAAAATTCTGTAACATGCCGTTCCAGCTCATCCGTTCAAGCTTGGGAAATCGACCACTGTTTCCACTCTCGTCGTCCGGTGCGAAGGGACCGTATCCGTTCACACGAGCATCAAAATCATCTAGCAAAACACTGACATTATTTATCTACAATTTTATTATCTAGCAAAAAAACATCGAGTTCGACAGCATAAAGAAAAAGTATTAAATAACAATAAATAAAATATATATTAAATGCTTTGGTTTAAATAAAACTGATTTCGAAAACGATCCAGTAACATTTGCTATCTCTTACCGATCGGTTCGTCTGAGTTAGGTTCAGGAGCCTCCGACAGGCGCTTTCGTTTCTTCATGCTGTGTTTTGCTGCCACCTGGAACTGTAAGTCTTTACGCGCCTGCTTTTCCATCTCCTTCGTCTGCGGCTTCTGCGTGGATGGGCGTTTGGCAGCGACCGCCTCGAATTTGAGTGTCTCGCACAGCAGCTGTTCTTGCTCTTTAAACGTTCCAGGTTCTCCAGTGCGCCGTTTGTCGAGTCTGTTTGACTTGCGAAAATCTTCAATAAGTCTGAGGCTCGTACTGCACGCTGAGATATCTCCTTCAGCGGCTCAAACTCGATAAGACGCTGGTGCATCTTAAGCCACAATTCGTCAGCCTTTCCTGTGTGGTCCTTCACTGTGCACAAATACTGGCGCAGCAGCCTGATGTCTTCTGCAGATGTCCATCGATGTCGTGTCTGGGTTTTGTGTTTCGCGATTTCGACCTGCACAAGCGTTGGCTGGGAGGAAAAGCCATCTTCAAAGGACTGCGTACACGGTATATCGGATTTCATGACAACAAAATCACGAGTAAAATAATGATAAGCGAAGTCGTAAAATCTCAAAAAATTAAAATTATAATTTTAATATTTTCAGCAGTAACGCGCAGGCACAGCAACTGCTAAGTGCAAGTTGACGGTGGAAATCTGACGCTGCATTGATTAAGCAATCTAATGCAGTTTAAAATTTCCTATGCCCACAGGCAGAAATTCACGAGCGAACTCGATACGGTAACTCGCTGATTTATCGTCGTGGCTCACACAGTTTAGCTGTAAACGTCACGATTTCGAGGCGGGGCTTTATTTGAGTAGAGCTAAATTTAGGGCGAATAGAAAAATTAACCTGTAGACTGTTACCGTTTTTCTTGGCACTATATACTTTTACAATAATATAACATGTCTCTTAACCGACCGGAGCGTAGGGAAGACTTGCCATACTGAAGATTTCTGTCCGTTACGAAACCCGTTTCAAGAAAATCAGTTTCAGCGGAAATTTGTTACGGAAATGCGTTACGGAAGCCACATTGAGACATCACGCAGCTGACCGGTATGACGTCACCGCAATCAATGTCGAGTACGTCGTTACTGGCTGGTGTGACGTAGCGGGCCTATAGACTGCATTTCTGATTTTTGTCCGTTGCGGAGGTCATAGCTTTCAGTGCACATACTGTACACTAGCCCTGCACTTGACGGAAATTCGTACAAGCGCGTGTGGCTGCAGTGTACAAATTTCCGTCAAGTTACCAAAATCTTTCGTGCTGGCTGCCATCTCAGCCAGCACAAACAGCTGACGTGAAATACAGACCTTGCACAATAAAGTGGGTACTACTCCACTTGTCCGACCACGTCACAATCGGATAGAGCGACTCTTTCTCAAACTGTTACTGAAGATGGTAGAAGATAACGTTGATCTGGGTGAAGTAGGAAAGGAAAAGAAGAAGAGGTCCGGATCCTGCAAACACGAGAAACACGAACGGCGGAGAAGTATACGTTACCTGTCCGACGATAAATGTTAGCAGAAGCGATAAGAAAAATATCCATCAACCTGGCGATACAGGGCATGAAGATCGAAGAAGAGATCGAAAGGTCACGGGATGCAAGTGGGATCAAGTGGGTAACCTGTTACGCCACGAGATTATCCGAAGATGATAATGCACGTCGACGAGATAGAGGGATGACCCCTGACAATAGGTGAAAGGTCACCCAGAGGTCAGTTTGAACAGCCTCACTTGGAAAGAGAAGACCAGAGCAAAAGCCTGAAGTTAATCAGATCGAGTACAAACCCCTACTTTTGTTAGAATTACAACTCTTGACATTTCTGTGGGCGACCAGCGCCTTATATAGCCCTGGGCACTCGCAGGTGCGGCTCTTCGTACGCGCAGGTACGGATCTGAGAACAATGGGGATCTAAACGTTAACCAATGAGAGACGACTGCATACACGTGGACTAATCTAATGAGAGCACCTAGAAAGCATCTACACACGTGGACGAATAAGAACAAAGGGTCAGCTGGTACACTAGAACAATAGGTTGAGCTACGTCACTGAGTCGCGGTCACGTCGAAATGGCAAGTCGCGGTCAAAGTTCTCTGCCGGAGATTTCTGAGAAGTCGAAATAGAGACTCGGGGTCAGGACTCGCGTAGAAGTTGTAGTAAGGAGTAAGCCTAAGCCTCAGGGTAGAAGTAGTAAAGTAGTACCGATGTGGACGGGGCTAGTACGCCCGTACACGTCACAGCAAACAAGTATTTTAGAAATGCCAATCTGAAGTGTGGAAGTTTCGGAAAATAACTGGTAAGCGTCAGTGTCAATAGTGCCATCAAAGTTGTTAACTGGTGACTGACTTCGCCCATAACGTGAAAAGCAAAAACGAATCTCCAACCGAAATACTTAATAATGCTTTATTTTTGCTAACCGTTGTGGCCCGGTTATTTACTGGTTTAGCACGGATTACAAGCCATTGCACTACACAAATCATGATCCATTTTCATGCCGAATCTTCTAGTAATTGTTCATTTAGCCACAGTTAATATGATAAACGATAATAATATTTTTCTTTACGGTGAAATGTCGACTAACCGCTTTTTAATGCGTCCACGCGCAATACGAAATAAAAGCGACTTCTCAAGGTTATTAGCGTCGTCAAAGGTCGTTCGAGTGCTCGCACCGGCATGCAGTAAATATAAATACTTCAAACAACAACCTTCAAAATCACAGAAAAATGAAAGAACGGTCCGCATGGCAGCTAAATCTAACACCTTTGGGAGAAGCCGTAACTTTTTACACTACATTAAAATTGAAAGGGCTGCTGTAACTAATAATTATTAATAAATAATCTTCCTGCAGCTGCAGAAGAAGCCCATTGTTCCCTTTAAGCGTTTTTATTGTACGGCAAGGCTTGTAGAATGCAACGTGCTACTTAAAACAATCAAAAAGTTGAAAAACGCAAAAAGAAAAATTCACTTGACAGCAAAAAAGCCAACCATAAACTGTTTACGACAAAAATAAAAAAAACCAAGCGTTATCGAAGTTGGTTTCGACTGCCGACGGATAATTCAATATTCGGAAGATGAAAAACAAAATCTCTAACCGCTATAGTCTATAACGTTGCTTCATGAGCTACTGTGGCTTTACAGCTGATATATACCGCCGCATGCAGCTAGTAGCCACTGCACTACAACAACCACGGATCATTCCTGTGCTGTTGCTGTGCCACATAAGACCGCCATAACACGCTATCGTCTTTCTATAAAAAATTGAAAATACCATGCTTTAGATTGATTTTAAACATACGCATTACAGAGTATAAGCAACATTTCATTGCTTACAATTTACAATTATTTAACTTTATTTCCTTCGTTTCCTTTCAACAGATTTACTGGTTTTGTTATTTTAAGATGTTCTCTCTATGCAGCAGCTGGCACTCACCTCGCAAGCCTCCACATGCCACGGTGTGTCGGCCAGTTCGCCGAGCGAATCGGGGGGCGCCGCCAAAAAGCAAGTAGCGTTGTGCACGCATGTACATATACGAGTAATAACAGTGTTAACCAAAGGGTAAAATGGCAGCACCCGTTGTAATTCAGGAAAGGGGTATGTATCGTTCCGTTAATAACAAAGTGCCGAATCGGTAATGTGCGAGTGGTTTCACACATACAGATCACTTACACGGGTGATAGTGGTTTCTTTGGCGGCGGAAGAGCAATATTATTCAATTTCAGACAGATGGACCCTTAAAAATATTGCATATATTCTATTCCTAAATTACTATTACTCGTACATTCTATTAACTTTACTACTCTCGCCCAGTATCTCGGTTTTCCAGCTGTCCGTAGCGGCCCTTAACGATATTTTGTTCCAGGAGACCTGTTTTTAAGTCGGTTTATGACAGGTCAGGCACCTCCGCTCCCCGCACTGATACCACCCGTCCGCGACGTCCCCAGCGGTGGCTAAATTTTTGGTGACGACAGTCTGGCAATATTTGCGCAGTCTCAAAAATGATTACCGATTAAACAAGGACGGCTTCCAGCGTGCGGAATGTTCTTTTCCAGTTTTCCAAAATAAACTATGCTGCTGCAGTGTTTATCATAACAACACCAATACAAGCGCTCAGGTATCAGGACCATTAAGCTGATGGTGACAGGAAGTCAGGAACTTGGAACAGTATGCGCAAACGTAGTGTAATGGCGCATTCATCGGCTCATATAGCAGCGTGATTAGCTGGGAATGCAAAGTTTAGTGAAAATAACAGCAGCATTGGTGAAATTATTTTTTTGCGCTGCGCATTTCTGCACAGTGCACAATGGCATACACACAAAATATAAGTGTGCTTTAAGGATTATGGATTATGAATTCGTAAGTGCCACCCAAGTACAGCTGTCAACAGCAGCAGTAAATCACTCTTCCCCATTTTTGAGACGTTCAGGACGATGAAGAGAACTTGTGTGGATTCGGCATCCCTACATGATCCAGCATGTCTAAAAAATATGACTGCATAAATTTACGTCGTGTCGTCATGCGGTTAAACGAGACAGATGCGAAGAACATCGTACATACACATTCAATCCGTTTAACAGCTTGGAAAGGAGACCGGTTAATGAGGGGCAATTCTCTCGTTCGATTAGGACAGGAACGGAAGGCAGAATTAACGAAGCCGCAATAGACGGGAACCAGATAAATCTAAAGGTTGCTGTTGACGGTGTCATGAGTCTTAGCACTGGTACGGGCTCTCGTTTTGCTCCTGCGATTGCTCTTTATGATGGCACCGACACTTTTGTTACGCAAGTATTTTAGTTCTTTTGAGTATCCAAGGTTTTCTTTGTTCATTTTGCTTTCAGATTTTACTCAGTTTCCTGATTTATTAGTCGTCAAATTTTCGTTTGGTTTTTGTGGTTTTCAGAATCTCCTTTAGGCTTGCTTTCAAAATCACCAGAAATGTTTAAATTTGTTTAGCATGGAACAAACTATCTTCACACAAAAATAACGTAAATAACCACTAAAAGCCAATACAAACAACCAACATGAAGGAACTGATATCTGCTTATTTCTAGGCATACACAAAACAAAAAGAAAACTGAAGTCCTGAACTTTTGGCAAACGATTTTCGCGAACGTTTTCCACAATGTACTAGACATGGTGATCCGCGCAAATTTCGGCTAACATTCGGCATAATTACCGAAAATGTTATGCTCTGTGCAAGATTCTGATTAAGTTTTCTATAGGCAATTTAAATGAATAAAGGCTTTGTTATTTATTTCTAACGCAAGCGATATTTTACTGTCATTACAGTGAAAATACCATGCAAGCGCTATTCCTATGTAGAATTCAGCTACTTGAAATTTTCGGCACATCACGGTTTTCTTTCGTTCCATATAATTTTTTGAAATTAACGTTTCATCCTACTAATAATTACTGAGTTTCAACGGTTTACTTATATCTTGAACATCATCAAAAATATTCATAATGCTCACGTAAAAAAGCTTGCGGAGAAACTCAAATATGCCTACTCATAAAACGATAGGACTGGACACTGGAGTGCCAGATATTGCAGCGATAGAAGTTGTACAACCATAAGACCACCCAGTTATGATTCATCATTGCGTTATGAATTTCTGTCCATTTTACCGGCTAGCTGTTCTTCTTCACAATTTCTAGAATTCAATCTTGCCTTCGCTTGTTGCATCTTGCATCTGCTTGATCAGCTTGTTCCGCTTGTTAAACTCTTGCCTAAACCTTACACCTTGTCTTGAATTGTTCTTGTCATTAAACATGCCGTGAACTTCCGTTGTTACGTTCAGTAATTGTGTTACGTCAGTAAGAGCAGTCCCGGCCAGCATCGTTGCCGGCCGTGCCACCTTTCATCCCAGCAGCCCACACAACATCGTGGTACGGTCAGCACGCCAACCCACTAGAACAGCAGCCAGATCGGCTACCGTTACAATATACCAAACACTCGTGCCAGATATACCGCCGTACTACAGTGTCGTAATGTTTATCCTATCACATCGACAGCCGAAATGCTTCTCCATGGTTGCTGCATGCGTGCGCTATACAGTAATTGCAGCTGCTCCTCCCCCACTCGACACGCGACCACCAGAAGCAGGCTCAAAAATTTGCTCGTGACGTACATGGGAGCACAGTTCGTGTACAAGCCTGTCCTGTAATTTCCTATGTAAAGTTACAGCGAGCGCGAAGTTAGCGCTTAAAACGATTGGCAGGTCACTACGTTTAACGCATTGACTACATGCGCTCCGCAGTCCGCAGTTAGATCACCCTCTAGGCCCTTACTGCACCGACCATTTTCTAGCCAACTTTCGCCGGGCAGTTACGATTGTGCTCATTAAAATATCAGGCGTGCACCAAGCCACCAGCCAGCCAAATGCAAGTTATGTGCAAAAATACGCAACGCAAAAAAGTTATGGTTTTAAACAATTAAGCTGCCGAGTCAAGGAGTCTACGCTCGCAGTTATGTACAAAGCCTTTTGAGGATTTTGTTCCGCCACCAACTGCGCCATTACGCTACGTTTCCGCCATTCTGTGCATGGAGCCCTGATACAGCGGCATGCACTAGTTGCTGATAACTGAAGCTCCTCACGCAAGAAAAAAAATCTGTATCAGATTCTTCGGGTTCTTTTGGTGATGAAAAGCGCGTTCGACAACATCGCGACAACACCGTCAAATGCAAACTTAAAAAAAAATGGGAATGGATATGCAAACCGCAAAAAACTGACCAACTGTGCAGCGGCACTGAGCGGCAGAGTAATTTTTACCCTAATTATCGTACAGTCTCACAGAGTACTCTGTAAGACTAATACTGCCTGCCTCGTGGTTGGTGTGAGTTCAGCTGTTGTGCTGTTTAGTGCAAAAAATTAGTATTTACTATGTAATACATTCGTCCATTGCGTTGCGTGAACATTCGTGTGCGTTTACTCACTTGCTGTTAATAATTTTAATTATGATCGTTTGGAACTGATCATGGGTTTTAATGTGTGATTTATCCGCATGTTTCGCAAATGGAAATTCGGTTGTTTAACATTACCACACGCTTTGGTTACATCTTGCATCGGTAGATTGTGCACACCAGCGTAGTGCAAAGGCTTTTAGAAAAAAATGTCACTGTCCAGCCCATAGTTGGTGCAATTCACAAACATAATCGTAAAGCCTTCCGAATATTTGCAATGAAAAAACATTTTTTTACTTCAAAATTGTAGCAGCCAAGAAAGCGAGAAGGAAGCGGCGGAATTCGACGTAGCCCCATCGACCGAGCATTGTCCAATCATGTAATTATGTAATTATGTATTGATATTATTCAATCAGCGCAATTAACTACAGTAACGTATATCTGTACTGCGGGCTCGTGATTTTTGCCCCTGAATGACAAATTTCCCGTCATTCAGTTTGGAGGGTGGCTACGGGACCTTAGTCTGGTAGATCGTTTCTCCAGAGGCTGTGTGGTGGCAGCTGTCCCGTAGACATCCAGCGACACACCAGCGGTTTTCTTGTAAGTCCCTCACTACAGTATCTGCTCCTTTAACTGCGATTTTCATCGGCGAATGTTCTCCCCACCATGCCTCAGTTTTCTTGTTCTGGCTGCGGTAAACTGTTGCAGGCCTGGGGATCCCACAGACCCGTTTGCCCCAAAACCCTGTCGCAGGACCTGAAGCTGATCCCAGCCGCCAGCGCTGCCTCCACTTCTAGCAATTCGCGGGGAGCTGCACCTACCCCACCTACGGCCGCATCTTTTCACCCGAGTAAGGAGCGAATACTACGCCGCGTTCCCCATGGTGCAAGACCTGCGGTGAGATCCGCACTACAGAAAGTGCTCCAACAGGTCGCCACCAAGAACGACAGCCAGTTTTGGACGAAACTGCTCTTTTTCTGCCCTAGTGCACTCCGCCTCCCAGATAAAGTCAAATCCGAGCGAACAGCCTCACTTGCAACTGCAGTGAAGAAAAACCTCGCGTTATACGAACAAGGTACGGATGTGCCTCCCAGCCCCCCACCGTCAAGTCGGAGAAAACGCAGCAGCGATGAAGATCTCGTTCGTCAAGTCGGTCAGAAGATTGACGACGGATCCATCTCCGGAGCAATGCGGGTTCTGTTGTCTACTGATTCAGTGGCGGACTGCACCCCTGAAGTTCTCCAAAGTCTACGAGAGAAGCACCCCTTATGCGCCCCACCGTCAACGGCTCGCCGCGCTACCACCGCTCCTGCTGCGCCCGTAATAACTGCTGCAGAGGTTTTTGCTGCCATCCACACTTTCCCGCGGGGCTCAGCAGCAGGACCAGATGGCTTAAGGCCCCAACATCTGCTGGACTTGGTGGGTTCAAAGTTAGATGATCTGAGCGGTCCCTTTTGCGAAGCCATGGCCTCTGTGCTGTCCTTGGTTATGCAAGGCAAAGTACCTGCTGATATACGGCCGATATTTTTTGGAGGTAACTTGCTGGCTTTGCGAAAGAAAGACGGCGGGTTGCGCCTTATAGCGGTAGGACTGTCGATGCGTCATCTACTTGCCAAAATCATCTGCAGCAGAATAGCGGACCGGGCAACCGCCTTGCTAACTCCTCAGCAGTCTGGCTTCAACGTACGGGGCGGAGCCGAGGCCATCGTCCACGCAACCAGACATTTTGTCCAGTCTACGCCGGAGAGCATTAAAGCACTCGTGAAAATCGACTTTCGCAACGCATTCAATACCGTATCTCGTGAAGTGGTTTTGGAAGCTGTACATACACACTTCCCGGAATACGATGATTTCTTTTGGCCGGCGTATGGACATCATTCTTCTTTGTTCATTGATGAAATGGTGATGTCGTCTGAGTCTGGGGTGCAACAAGGCGATCCGTTGGGACCGCTGCTGTTCTGCCTGGCTTTGCTTCGAGTAATTGCCACGCTGGATACCGAGCTTAATGCCTGGTACCTAGACGACGGAACCCTGGGCGGAACGCCGGCGACTGTTGCAGAAAACTTCAGACGTGTCATCGAAGGCGCACATGCTATTGGACTTGACATAAACGAGGCTAAATGTGAACTTTTTGTATCGGGAGGCTCCGAAATTGAACGGCAAGCCGTGGTTGATGAATTTGTTTCGCACCACCCACAGCTCCGCGTGGTGTCAAGCTCAACTCTAACCCTGCTAGGCGCCCCGGTGCTGGATGATGCGATTGGTGAAACTCTTTCTGAGAAATCAAGCGCCATAAAGAAAGCCTGTGAACGGTTGCAACTTCTTCCTCGCCACCATGCACTATATCTACTTCGACACTGCTTGGGTGCCCCGAAGATTATATACGTGCTCAGATGTTGCAATGCCTGGAAACATTCGAAATTGCTTTATCAAATCGACGAGTCACTGCGCTCATGTTTTCAAGAACTCAGTAACGTTCGGGTAAACCATGATGACTACCCATGCTGGCGTCAAGCGACACTTCCGGTCAGTCGAGGAGGTATTGGCATACGTCGTGCGGAGGAATTAGCACTTCCAGCCTACTTGGCTTCGATTCATTCCGTATCTGATTTGTTGTCATCAATGCTTCCTCACCTACCAGCAGTGAACGCTTCAGAAGCGGTGGAGTTGTGGAAAACCAAAGCCCGCCTAACAGAAGTTCCAGAAGTTGGTTTCCGGAAGCTCCAAAAAACATGGGACTTACCGCTTTGTAATGTGTCGGCTTCTGTTTTATTGAACTTGTTTCGCGGTGACATCGTTAACACAGCTCGTTTTCTCGCTCAGTCCTGTCCTGAAGCCGGTATTTGGTTGAATGCGCTTCCCTCAGCCCACATCGGTAACCTCCTCGACGATGAGATGATTAAAATCTCAATCGGTCTTCGTCTTGGAGCGGATATTTGCGAGCCCCATAACTGCACTAAATGCCAGAAGCTCGTTGACAAGTTAGGACACCACGGTTTATCATGCAGCTACTCGGCCGGTAGACACGCGCGCCATGGTGGATTAAACAGCATTGTATGCCGGGCGTGCGTTTCAGCCGGTGTTCCCGCTAAGCTGGAACCACGCGGTACGTCCTCTACAACAGATCAACGCCCTGACGGTTGTACAACTTTCGCCTGGAAAAGAGGAATGTGTCTGGCCTGGGATGTGACGTGCGTTGACACAGTGGCCTTTTCCCATCTCCCTTCGACGTCGGTTACGGCTGCAGCTGCTGCTGTACAAGCAGAAGATAAGAAGTCCCGACTGTATGCGTATCTGCAAGGGCGCTATATCTTTTCTCCCATCGCCTTTAAAACGATGGGCCCCTGGGGCCCATCGGCTATCGCCATCGTGAAGGAGTTGGGCAAAAGACTTCAAGAGCATACAGGAGAGCGTCGATCACATGAGTTTTTGCGTCAACGAATATCGTTGGAGATTCAGCGTGGAAATGCAGCATCTATCCTTGGCACAATGGACGGAGTGGATAGTTTAAATGAAGTTTTGCTGTTGTGAATAAGATAGCGTATTTCTTTCTTTATTACCAGAACTTATGCGATTATTAATAAAACTACAGCGCAGAAATCTACAAGCGGCTCAGCTCGTGACATGCTGAGTGGAAAAAAACCAAGACAGCGACCACCCAGTCGTTTCACCATCGGCAGCGAATCGACCAGCGCTTTGCTATTCTGCAAAACGCGAACGCAGAAAAATCCCTCGAGGTGCAACCTTATCTCACGACTACGAGGCTTCTAAAGACGAAAATCTTCGGGAAAATCCAACGCCATACCTGCATACACCTCAGTAACGTAACTGCTCTGGTGCACAAGCTGGGAAATTGTCTGTCCATGTCCGCTAATTAACTGACCGAGCAATTTGGCAGCGACAAGCTGTAGATTAAAAGTGTTCTGACTGCAAAATGACGGAATATCGTTGTATTCGACCAACCCACCCTTGTTGCGTGCAACGTAAGAAAGCGTTTTATTAGAAAGCACGACGCTGAACAATGTCAATATCGTGCCGGTCAACCACGGACTGAAACCACTTCAGCAGTCCGTGGTCGAGCGATGGTTTGGGGAAAATTCACATAACCATGAATAAAGTATGGGCGATGGACAGAAAGAAAGGTTGATCTATGCAATACCCCCAAAAAATGTTCCGATAATCCGATTGCACCTGGAAAACCTTTGCTTTAGTACATGAATTTTTTATCTTGGAATTTAATGATTTTGGTTCTGTCCATTACAGGATGTTGTGGATGATTTTTACCTTTTATTTCGGTAGAGCATGACTGAAAAGGAAGCTACATATAGGTGAAATCAGCTACATACCAATACTCTGCGATTCAGCACAACACCCAAAATTTTGCCGCTTCGACGAGAACAACAGAGAACAGAACTGTTAACGAGTAAGAACAATCAGCTCTATGCCAAACGTTTTCAGTATATCGTTAGTGGAGTACGCGATAATCGATACGTTAGTATATCGTATATTACTCTTGGAAGGCTGCAAGCCAGGGAGGCACGTCGACGTGAAACTGTATGCATCCCACTTAACGCAATGTTCTTCACTTGCCCAATAAGGAAGAAATGGACAGCACGTTGCCGCTTGAAGATTACACTTCCAACCAGCAGAATAGTGCAAGGCGGGTGTTCAATGAAATCCACTTTCCTCCCGGTCCAGCCACTTAATGCTTCACTCAAAATTTAGTAAACTTGACATCTCAAAACCATAAATACTTTACCAAAAGCATTTTTACGAAGACAGTTACTTCGATTACAGATTTACCAAATTTGACCATTTGTTTATCTCATATACCATAATGTTAAGTGTTGCAGATCGGCAAATTAAGACATAGAGAAAAGGAGAACGTCGTAGAACGATGGCATACAGTAGCTTCTTTAATTGTAAAGGTTTAGAGAAAACGGACAAATGGTCAGACCGTGAAGATCCCAACTTTATCCCAACTTTATCCTTTAGGTTTTTATCCCAACTTTTTATACTGTTTATTTCTCCTTGTAGTTTTTCCGCCGATGTTCATAGTTTGTTACTTTTTAAAAATAAATGTGTATGACCACAAACGCAAGCACAGCAAATAAAAGTCAGAAGAAAATATGTTTTTAATATTATTCATCGACATATTTCAAGCTTCTCGCTAGAATGTTGAAGAAAAAGTTTGCCAGGTTGACAGCACCATAATATTGCCAGCGGACACTGCGCATATGAATCTTCTGTCATCATTAATTTTACTGATGATTTTTGAACGACGCATCGCTGGCGAACGGGAAAACGTGCGCAGACATCTAAAACTGTACAATTTCCTGCTCTGCCTAAACATAATTCGTGAACCTAGAATAAAAAATTAGGTAAAACCAAGAAATTCATAGAAAAAATTCCAATTCTAATATATCTGCGCCCGGATATTACGGGCGCTTAGCCAAATTCTACGAGCCTGGCTTGTTGGAGCGCATAGCAATTTCTTTAATAATGATAAAAACTTTATAGTTTATGTTCTTATCGCGACATAACAGTCGTAATTCATATCACTACGGCCAACAATACACAATTAAGAATTAAAAAAACAACCGAAATCAGTATTATCCATCAGTTTATTCTTGCCCGGTAAAGTTCCTAAAACGGCAGCCGCATTGCCTTTAATAATTGCGAGGCTAATACGCTGCTTTAAAAAAGCCGTGGATCTGCATTCCCCGGACCTCTCCTTCGTTTTCCGTCCAAGAAAACTGACCATTTCTCTGGCTCCTTCGCCGAGCACTCCCAGGGTTTCCACGGCAAAAGGATAAAACCAGTATTCTTCGCCCAGCTGCCGATAGTTGTATCGCTTCCGACATTCTGCTTGGTGTGCCGCTGCGCCCGCTGCTTTTGCTGACCGTTTAACGTACGACTGTGCTAGCGTGTCCGCAAAAGTGGCGTCCCATACAAGCTGCTTTCCGTCTCGCACTGGCACCAATGTCAATCCGTCTGGACGCTTCCCGTTGTCCCTGAATATTCCTTTCGGTTCCAACTCGCAAGGTATATCCGCTGCTACACATCCCCTTTCCAGTATACTGTTCAGTTCCAAATGCTGGCTCCATCTACCTTTGCTATACAGGCAGGACAATCCGTGGTGGCCATCTGAAGTTACCTGGAAGCCACAACCCGCGCATTCATGTGGTGCCACTACTGGCAAACCAAATCGTAATCCCACGGCAATTCTTACATGTTCGTCATTCACCATCGTTCCCAAGCTTGCAGCCGGTAACGCGTGGGCAATTCTTACATGTTCGTCATTCACCATCGTTCCCAAGCTTGCAGCCGGTAACGCGTGCAACCATGCCGCTGATTCTTTCTCGGACGCCGCTAATAGTGCTGCCATCTCTTGCGGCTTACCATTGGCCATCGCTGATAGACGCAGCTGTGAGTATGCTCGCTCCACGACTGGCCAATCCCAACTCTTTTGAAATTTCCTTAAATTTTCGGACGGCATTTCGCACTGATACTGCTTTACCCACTTGTCCATCGCCTGCTCCAGACCAGATAACCGATCGACCGGAAGCATTTCCAGGCACACTGGCAGAACCGAGGACGCCGAAGCGATAAACGCCGACAAAGCTAGCTCCTCTGCCCGCCGTATTCCCAGACCGCCCCGGCTGACCGGCATGGTCATTTGTGTCCAATTCTTGTCTTCAATGTGAGCATTAACGATTGATGTGACAGCAACACGCATTAAGCTGTCAAATTCACGAAGGACTTCAGGGAGATCGTGACACTGGCTGCTGCGTAGGGTATGCATTAACTTCGGCACGCTGAGACAGTTTCTGAGGAGATACAGTGATTGTTGAGATGGCAGCAGTTTCAGCCTTTCCACCAGTCTCTCGATTTCGAGAATTTTGCCTCTCAAAAAGGAGGGCACTGCGATCACGTTAACTGGTGCTCCTAATAACGTAAGTGTTTCGCTGTTTAGAATCTCGAATTCCGGCCACTCCCAAACCAAGGGATGCTTAGCGGCCGCTTGCTCTTCCTCGCTTCCACCGAAGAAATATGCTTCACATTTGCCATAATTTAACACGAGGCCTATCTTTTTCCCTTCTTCTTCAATGGTTCTTATGTCTGCCATTACTTCTTCAATCAGTCCCGCCAGGGTTACATCATCCAGGAAACCGGCTTTAAATTGGCTTTGTAGTCTCCTCAGCAATGGAAAAGTTCCCAGGCAGAGGTAAACGGCCCTCCAGGATCGCCTTGCTGCACACCACTTTCCGATGCTATGACGGTGTCTTGACAGGCCAGATGGGATACAGGTGCATACGCCTGATCGAAATAGGGGTGGTACACAGGGATAACGGACTGAACTGCTTCCAAAACTGCGCTTCTGCTGATCATGTTGAAAGCGTTTTTAAAGTCCAGTTTGACCATTACTCGTGTGCCTCCGTGATCTGTTTCCAAGTACGTTCGAGCAGCGTGTACGATAGCTTCAGCGCCTCCTTTCGTTCCGTATCCCAGTTGAACAGGGCGGAAAAGTGCGCCCAGTTGTTCCTGACACCTTGCACTGACAATCTTCGACGCTATCCTGCGTAGTACTTCACCGACTGCAATAGGCCGGATCCCTCCAGTAGGTTTTTTTAAAGGAATTAAATTTGCTCCAAATAAAAAGGGAAGAACTTCAGCAGGAACTTTGCCATTGAGAACAATATCCATTAGGCCTGTCATGGCCAGACAAAGCTCACTTTCTACGTCATCTCGGCGGTTCAGCATGTCTTTCAAGTGTTGGGGTTTCATTCCCGAGAAACCTCCGGCAGATCCGGCGGGGATGCTGAATATAGCGTCCAGTAACTCAGCTGGAGAGACACGTGGTACTGCTAAAGGCTCTGCAGCACGAGGTGTAAAATTTTCATCAGGCGACCGTTTGGGATGTTTATCTCTAAGAGCAGCTATGGTTTCATCATTCATTTCCGATATTGTTTCTTCCGATGAAAGGAATTTAACAATGTCCTTGGTCCGCCCATTTTGAAACATCTGAGCCACTCGTTTACGAAGATGTTCTGCATCGTTCATTTTCTTTCCCCTGTTTCCCCGTGTCGCTTTATGAGTTGGTCGACTGTTGGCGCGTTCCGTGTCTGTAATGCTCTCCTCCATCGCATGCAGATTCTTTTTGACGATAGTGCTCAAGGAATCCTTACGAAGGGCTTTCGATTCAGGTAGTGCCAGTGCGAACCTAGAAAAATTCAGCACTGCGCTCCAGGCCGCCACGTCATTCTGCTGCACACAGCGACGGACTCTCTTTAGAAATTCCGTCGCACAAAGGTGCTTGACAGCTTTGGGGATCCTGGCAGATATCTTCACGCGCGGTCCCGTTAGCAATTCCTGAAGACCAGCAACAGGTGAAGGCTGCTTAGGAGCGGTCTGCCCATCTTGACTGGCCACGTGGTCCTTGGAGGCTTTGAAGCGCATGTCCAAAGAGCCTATGTCTCCCGGAGACGCTGGATGTCTGCGGGACAGCTGCCACCACACAGCCTCTGGAGAACACCAGTCTACCAGACTACGGTCCCGCAGCCACCCTCCATACTGAACGGCGGGAAATTTGCCATTCAGGGGCAATAATAATAAGCCCAAATCAAATGTAACAATTCAAAAAAATATAATAATAGTTAGTAAATATCTATAGTAAGCACTACGAATATCTATCTATTCGAAATATCAGTCGAAATCTATTCCAAATATCAGTCGAAATCTTTAATAATTATTATCCCTGACATGTATGCCGTGTTAGGTAAGCATGTTTGCCGAAGTAACGTAGTGCAATGGCAGGAATGTTTTCGCTGTTAAAACAATTTTAATCCGCTTACGGTTTGATAGCTGTGATTTGTGTTGAGACGTAACAAATGGATACGTACGGATCAGTGTTTTTTCGCTTTGTATAATATACCGGTAAACAAAAATGCGACTACACAGGAAAAGGCAGAGTCGAATAAAAAAGCAGTAAATAAAATCAAAAAGTTTTCTCCAAATCAAATTTCCATAAGTTAAATTTTTCCCGCTTATCTGTATGTTAGATCAATGCTGGATACTCATCTTTATGCAAAGGAGCCCGTTTCATCTTTCAGGGGGGGGGGCAGGGGATAAAACGTGGCAGTGGCAGTTGCCACTACGCGTTCTGGCAAGGGATAAAACGTGGCAAATGCCGGAATCTTGAAATGAGATGGTTGTGCATACAGCGATATTCTCTATATAAATTATCTAAAAAATTCAGAAGGAAGTAAAAAGCCGGGTAATTCTAAGTTATTCTTTTTACTTAGAATTACCCGGCTTTCTTAGTTTCGATAGTTTTCTTAGGATTTCTTCTGCTCATTCTTGAGTTATTTCTTAGTTTTTCTTGAGAAATAATCCAAAATTTACCCGCTATGGTAGTAGTAAGGTAAAAACACAATTTTCTTAATTCTTTTGATTTTCTCATGTGTTTTCCGGATGTTTTCTTAGGCTTACCTCTTACTTGTTTCTAGTTTGGTTTTCTTAGGTTTGCTTCTTAGGTTATTCCTCGGCTTTCTTGAGTTTTGGTGTATTTTCAAGAAAAGCTAAAAAAACAACCTAAGAAAGAGCAGCAGCGAAGGTAAGCCTAAAATGACATCCGAAAAACACATGAGAAAATCAAAAGAATTAAGAAAATTGTGTTTTTTGCTTACTACTACCATAGCGGGTAAACTTTGGATTATTTCTCAAAGAAATAACTCAAGACTAAGAAATAACCTAAGAAAGAGCAGAAGAAATGCTAAGAAAACTAACGAAACTAAGAAAGCCGGGTAATTCTAAGTAAAAAGAATAACTTAGAGTTACCCGGCTTTTTACTTCCTTCTGAATTTTTTAGATAATTTCTATAGAGAATATCGCTGTACGCACAACCATCTCATTTCAAGATTCCGGCATTTGCCACGTTTTATCCCTTGCCAGAACGCGTAGTGGCATCTGCAAGTCTGCAACTGCCGGTGGCAGTTGCCAGTGGCAGGTGCCACTGCCACCTTTTATCCCCTGCCTTCAGGGCAGTTCAGTGATGTCTAGAAAAATCGCTGTTTGCGCTATTATCAGGATGATAATAGCGCAGGCAGTGATTTTCTAGACCCCACTGACAATACAACTTCCTTGTAATTGCAGTACCTTTTTGTAGAGTGCCCAAGTGTTTTCAAAATCTTCTTTTAAAATCGTTTCTCAGTGCCTTCTAGACACCTGCAAGTTTGGCTCTCTAATTGAAGAACATCCATTCCCGAAACGAAGAATGTCATAAAACTATAGATAAGAGTATGGTGGAAGTGATGATCGCACTTCATCCATCGCGTCCGGTTAGATCAACAGGCAGCAGCGTACGGCAGAACATCCACTTGAAGGGGAAAGAATGCCATGTGAAGTTTGGCTGCTGACGTCTTCGCGCGTCCACTACAACCGGCTTCAGCACTGGCATCGCCGCTGCGTGTCTCATGTCGCCAAAGTAAGCCACCGGCTGCTTGTACAAAAAGGAAGAAGAATGTGCGCACACTGGGCAGCTGAAGTTCAGCAGGCCAGTGTTTTATTGCTGGACGTTAAGGTGACCGTCGATGCCACTGACACGTGGTACCGTACGTAACGGCCCGTGGAACTATTTGAGACGGTATTTTAGCTGCGAGCACGTTAAGCTCCACTGCGATCTCAATAATGTCAAAACAACAACAGAAAAAACCGCCAAAAAACGGATGTTCATTTTTTAGATTACCAACACATTACATAAGATTCGCAGCGCAGACGGCGACAGACTGGGCAACGAAAGCTATGATTACTCCCTGACCGGAGCTCTGTGTTTGATTAAGCAGGAAATGAGCGCTGCTCCAGACTCGGTGTGCCACAAGACGTTCTGGAGAAGCGTTTCACGGTTACCGACATGATAATTTTAGGTTGGACAAACCGCGCTGAAAATGAGTTCCGTCCATCGAAAACTTGGACATCTGTTCTTAGAATTTCAAAATGGTTTGGTGGATTCCGACAAATTAAACTTCATGTTGCGTGATCCAAATACAGATCTAGGAAAAGAAATCCAGATTGTACTCCTATTTGGTCGGCCGCTACCTTTTCGTTGTGATCGCTTTCGAGACGATGGGCACGTGTGGGTCCGTCGGCGATCGCATTCGTTAAAGAACTGGGAAGAAGTTTGCAACAACACACCCGAAAACTACGTTCGCAAGAATATCTACGACAGCGCTTGTCTATAAAAATTCAACGGGGAATTGCGGCGTCAGAGCTAGGCGCGGTGGAAGGGCAGGACAAACTAAACGAAATTTTTATGGTGTAGTTTGCGTTTCTTTTTTAATATTTTGTGTATTGCATTTTGATATGACCAATAAAGCTGAATGAAAAATACAGATACAAGTGGTTTCGTAATGTAGCGGCATTTGTCGAGCGTCCCGTCACCAAGTGTTCGCGGTCACGGAAAAAATTCAAAATTTGAAAGGTTTTAAAATTTTTTTTGTAGAATTTAGGAGGCCAAAATCCGAAAACACTACTTTATCATTATCATTAACTCTGCTGCTATGCCGATATATGCTATAAGCTTATAGCCGTGATCTCCTATCAACATCGTATTAGCCAATGCACGAACGATCTGCAGAGTGCTGGTAAAGTGTCAGGAGTCCGGTCCTGTACTTTTATGCGTTAGAAAGTGTTGGACAGGCTCAAGCAGACGTTATTTGAGAGCAAGTAAGTCGCCGAAGACTGCAAGATCGATAATGGGCAGAATCCAGTAGTTGAGCTTCGCAAAAGCTTCGAGCTGCTTTCGTTAGCCATCAGTATCATCCGCAGAATACCAGTGACTCAGGAAATACATCTGCGAAACTTTTTCCGAAATTTCTCCAACAGGACTGTCTCCGGAACGTTTTTCACGTTGACGTTGGGATATTTTTAATGCGTATAATTTGTTGAAATCTTGGTAACAATTACAAGCGTATTACTTTAATAATTTTACCGTTTACATTTAATTTTGCTTTAATATTTTTATATGCGTTTTATAATTTTTTGTTATCGTAAATAAACCCATCAACCTGTTGACATGCTTTAATTTGCAAACAGTGGCTGTACTTTGAGTTCCAGCAAGGAAAACAACCAATTATTGAGAACAATTTTCGAAAACAAAAGAAATTTATTACGCAGAAAACGAGGCAAAAGTAAACTGCAGGAAAAGAGGAACACAGTAGAATGCGGCTATTTGCACTGCGCGGCCGGTGATGTGCAATCGCCGATACTGTCGGGCCGTCGTCACAAGATGTGTCTTGCAGTAGCATTGATGTGATTCGTAGTGCAGTGGATGTGTTCAGTTGTTATTTTTGGCAAAACTTCAACTAACCATAACCATTTGTTCTCCTTGGGAATACTCCCAATAACGTCTGCTCTCAAGTCCAAGTTCAACGCTTGGTTCCTCGACGACGGTACAATGGGTGCTTCAAAATTAGCTTTAGTATCTGAAGTCGTTCAATGCGTGCTGAAGCCAGGCATACTCACGGCCGTACACCTACGGCCGTGAGTAGTAAATTCTAGGAGCACTGGAACATGTTAAAGCTAAGTGCAATTCACAAAAGTTCACTCTATCTTCCTCTACATCGTAAAAATGCCAAACAGAGATGCTGGCTGTTTTACGCAGTAGCTGTACATAGGCGGCTCACGAGCAGTCCAAGATGCATAAAGCGCTCGTGTTAGTCGTATATGTGTTCGATTGTGCCTCTTTTGTAAAAAAAAAATGCAATGCACAAAAATAATGGTTCAAAGCGAATAAGCTGCCATTTTACTGTAGTTTACACTCGCATTTAGACACCGCAGCATCTTTTTCGGCGACTGAGTGCGCCATTACTCTACGTTTGCGCCATACTGTGGAAGTGTGCAGAGACTTGACACTGCACCAGAAGCCAATTAACGCCATGTCGCAACAAACGCGCTTCGTGCTATAGAAAAACTGCTAAATGTCAAAACCCTCCCATTCTCGTGGCCAAGGAGAGTCAGGTACGTATACAAAAATGCAAGAACACCGTCTTCACCAACCGATCTACGAATTTTATATGCATGTAGGCTGCGAGTCGAACCGTCTAACTCCTTCAGGGCAACGGCAACTTCGATTCAGCGAAGAAAAAAACTACTAACAGCGCGGCTTAAGTATTGCATTGCGCGGCTTAATCGGAGTGACCTTTGTCTGAGTGTCGTGTTGTGGGACAGAGTAGTATTGTCACGTGGACGATGGGATTTCTGTTTTTGTGCTGTTAAGTGCGGTATTAAATTATTATTTATTACACCGTGCTCTATGCGTTGTGAGTACATTTACAGATTAATTATACGATACATTGGAAATGTTCGTGGGTTTTAGCTGCATCAGATATGCGCATGTTTCACAAAAGGAAATTCGATCTGATTTACCAGTACGATTTACATGTTTTGGTTCCATCATACGAGTACACTGGTACTCTGTACTTGGTGTACGCCGGCGTAGTGCAGAGGCTTGTGGCCGCTTGTCCATGGAAAAAGTCCAGTCTGCAATTGCTGCATGAACTTTAATTACATAGAGGATTTACATAGAAGTTAAAATTAATACAGAGACCCATTTAGATTGACCTTTTCCTTTTTGCAAACGTTTTGCCGATCTCCGAATGAAGGCCAAACCGCTACCAGCAGTTCCGATAGATTTGTAAGGAAATAAATCGCGCTAAATAAAAATCCGCATTCGCCACAAAATCCGCTGACACGTCTCTCCCGCTCGGCATTTCCACGTCAGCTAACCCTTAATTCCTTGTTCTACCTTGACTTCAGACTGTTGCCTTGCTTCAGGACAACATACCACAACGATATTGGTGAGGCATGACTCAAGCATCCCAGAAGTGCTTATTCTCCACTTCGAAGGAGCAAACGGCTGACAGGTTGGGAAGAACGCAAGGTCACGAAACCACATATACTCAAACCTCTAGTACTTTCCACATCGCTGTCTGTGTCAGTTACACTTGTAACCGAGCGTTAAACGTTTGAAACCAGCGCAAAAACGTATCATTTTAATCATATTCGGCACTGAATTTGCACATGCACGCTTGCGCAGACAATGTGTGGTCTATGTGTCTGTGTTTCATGTATCGATGGGGCGTCATTGCTGGCCGGGAATGCAGTTATTGCGTAGTGAATACTTCAACCATGAAGACATATTTCGGTCGTCGGATATAACGGATAAATTGCACGAGGTTGTAGTACGGTGGCATAAATGGCGTGGCGTTGTAGCCAATTTTGTTTGCTGATCAATTTCTGCTGAAGAAAATCCAGTCGACAAGTATGTTTCGATTTTTCGCAATTATTTTTACGCTGACGTTTAAATATAATAATTACTAGCGGTGGTTGTTAACCACATTATTGCACGAGCGCGAGAGCCAGTACCACTGGGTAATGGTACTGGGTTTGTGGAATGGAAAACTGAGCCATGACGCTCTTCGTGGCGTCAGACAAATTTGTGCTCTTGACGATCAGTTAATTGCAACACCTCGCGCTTCGCGCTCGGTGCAAATTAAGGTACAAAAGGCTTTTGAAAAACATGAAGATTAAGAAATCCGAGTTAAATACTGAGGCAACAATCATTTGCGCTAATGCAATCAACAATCTGGTGTCGAGTATTTTTATTTCATTGAAACGCGGTAACATCACAGTTATAAACAGTTAATCACAAAAACAAAATTTCGTTTAATGACGCCGCTCCTTCCATTGTTCCGAGCACGGAAGCGGCGTTTCCTCGCTGAATTTCCAGTGACAGTCGCTGGCGGAGAAATTCGTGCGAGCGTGGCTCTCCCGTGTGCTGCTGAAGCCGCTTGGCGATTTCTTTCACTAAACGGGTAGCTCTTCCGGCCGAAAAAGAGCAGGGCAAATTGTGGTGGCCGTACACGTCGACCGGCTTGTTGCATTTAGCGCAAAGATGAGGCTCACAGATTGCAACTCCCAGTCTCAGCTTGATCGATATCATTACGGTTTCATCATCGAGAAGGTTACCGATATGCGCCGAGGGCAAGGCATTCAGCCATAAACCGGCTTCTGGTGTCGACTGACCCAGGAGTCGAGCCCTGTTTACTTCGTCATGGCGAAAAACGTCCAGGAGAGTCGATAGTGATGCATTACACAGCGGTAAGTCCCAGGACCGTTGTAACTTCCTAAAGTTAGGCTTAGGAAGATCAGTGAGGCGCGCGTTCGCTTTCCGCAATTCCAAGGCAGCGGAAGTGTTAACGGCGGGGGGGGGTGATCAGGTAGCAGCTTAGACATTAAATCGGACGCGGAGTGAATCGATGCCAAATAGGCTGGGAGTGCTAATTCCTACGCTCGACGAATGCGGCCCGCGCTCAAGCTCGGACTTGGACTCGGACTTGGGCTTCTAAAACTTGGACTTGGACTTCACTTGGACTCTAAAACTAAGACTTCACTTGGACTCTAAAACTCGGACTTCACTTGGACTCTAAAACTTGGACTTTATGACTTGGACTTGGATTTAGGCGTTTCTCATGTCTTCTTACGTTTCTTCATGTTTTCTCAGGTTTCTCAGGTTTCTTAGATTTCTTAGGTTTCTTAGGTTTGTTGCATGTTCCTAGGTTTCTGAGGTTACTAACATTTCATAGGTTATCTAGGTATTGTTTCGTATTCCGTGAAGCCTAAGGAACCTAAGAAACCTAAGGGACCTAAAACCTAAGAACACCTAAAAAAACCTAAGAAATCTGAGAAACCTAAGAAACCTGAGAAACCTAAGAAACCATGAAGAAACGTAAGAAGACATAAGAGACATAAGAAACGCCTAATTCCAAGTCTAAGTCATAAAGTCCAAGTTTTAGAGTCCAAGTGAAGTCCGAGTTTTAGAGTCCAAGTGAGGTCCGAGTTTTAGTGTCCAAGTGAAGTCCAAGTTTTAGAGTCCAAGTGAAGTCCAAGTCCAAGTTTTAGAAGTCCAAGTCCGAGTCCAAGTCCGAGCTTGAGCGCGGGCCTATTAGAAGTTCTGAATCTGAAAACTGTCCATCTAATACTGAAGAAACCTGGCGCACTTGGATTAAACCAGACAGATTACGATTTATAACCCACCAACCGTCTTTAATATAGGCTCGGGTGTTCGCCAGTGAACGAAGGCATCCTGCCTTTCTCGCCCAGTTGCCGAAGAACACCCACCCGTCGCCAGAAGAGGAGCCGTTGAATGTCGGCGAAGATGGTTTGGTGTTGTCGTTGGACGTGCTGAAGGAGGTTTTCCGCTCGCTTGACACCGTCGCGCGTCAACGCTGCCGTCGCACCTGTCAGCTGTGGGACAGCATTCTGACGTCGGCGGAGCTTTGCCGCGATGTGCGTGTTGCGGAGCAGACGGCCGACTCGGCGTCACCTCCACACTGGCATTTCGATTACGTTTTATACGGTTGTATTGTCAAATGCCTGACACCGGCCACCCGCAGGGTCTGCATCGGCAGCACCACCGACCACCGCCGCTGCTGGTACCTGCGGGACGCCGAATACATCGCCAATGAACCGCTGGGTCTCATTCGCCGGCACCTGGACCGCAGCGGCACACGGCTGCACCGGTTGATCATGTACGACCGAGCGGTGGAGGTCGGGGCGTCGGCGGCGCTGTACGCCAGCGGGGCCCCGATCAGCCTGGCCGGCATGGCCGCCGAGACGGCCGCGCACCTGGCCCAACTGTTTGCGTGCTGTGACCGGGTGATTTGGAAGGGCTACGTCCTCACCCTGCCGGATGAAGTCGGCGCGCCCTGGATGGAGTTCCGCATTCCCGCTGCCGTCTTCACCCCGGGACAGGCCGATGCGGCGCGCATCGTGGAGGTCTTGGAGCGGCATCTGCACTGGACGGGACCGCCGTTGGATTTGCAGCGCATCGTCGGTAGCCTGGCCCTTGCCTGCCAGAGCGGGAAGGACGCGTGGCCAATGATCAAGGTAGAAACGGCTAGTGTGCTGTGTTAAAAAGTATCACGTAAAACGTTTTAAGATCGTAATTACTGTACGGCTTTAATTAGACTGGAAATTCCAACGAATTCGGGCTGTTTGTGAATTATTTTAAAATGGAGAGATGATAATTTTTCTAATAATAAATGAAACAGTAATAACTTCGGTGTTTTCTTCAACATTTATTTCATTGCACTAGTTTGTTGAACTTAATCGAATTTAACTGAATTTTTCTGAATCGGCACTGAATTTAATCGAATTTTTGATGTGCAGGTGCTGTTATTTAAATAGTAATTAAACAGAAGTTCCTTTTTTCATCGCACAGATAAAACGAAGTTTTCATTTTGTTTATTATTGCTATTTGTTAAAAAATAATGACTTGGTTTTTTATGATTTTATTTCAGAAATAAACTAAAAAAAAAGTTATTCTGGTATAAATTAAAATAAATTAGAAAATTTTGAAATGGAGTTAGACAAGGAAACCAATTGTGCTGGAAGAAAAGATATATGTAGTGCAGATCCTTCGGGACTTGCAGTCCTGCGATCCGCGCCCCTCGGCACACTATCGCGGACGCCAGTGGAGTGAGGAGAATGTGGTCAGCGCAGATGTGGACCAGCTGAATCGCATCTGCTTGTATGCCTTGTCGCGTTGGATGGATGCGGCGGAGCGCCGTCCTGCATCCGCCCCGGACGACACGGCGCACGCGGATCACCTGCCAGCCTGTGAGGACAGCCGTGCCGACGGCGAATCCAGCGTCTACGAGATGGAGGAATGGACTGGAGAAAATGCCGCCGACTAGAATTTTTATGCCGGCATATTGTCCTTTTATGTATATTTTTGCCATTTAGCAATTTCGTCGGTTTTTGTCCGTTTAATAGCTGCGAGCCTGTGATTAATTCCGATTTTGTCAGACTGTTCGTTTTTTTTTGCGGCGGTGCTCAACCTGGTCAGATTTGCTCATTTGATCGAGAAATTAATTAAATTTCACAGGAAATAGAAGTTAGTAGAAAAATCTTTACGCAATAAAAAAGATAGATGTAATAAATTGCAATAATAACCAGCTAACTTCTGACGGTGAGTAGCAGCTGCGATTCTGTGTTTATTGCCAAACCAAAAATACTCGTCCAATCCGCTCCCAGCGACACGTGACAATGCCGGTTATTGATCGCAGAACGGTCTATTTAATTTGACCGTAAAATTGTAAAATTTTGGTCGATAATGTGAAGAGAAAAAAAGGAGAAACTCTAACTCAAACAGTTGAGAGCGCCCTATTCTCATTATCAGTAGTGACTTTGTCAAATTTCAACGAACCTACGAATACAGCAGTAGCCACTGCACTACGCAAACCATGCATAATCCACGCATCGGACCTATTCAACTTACACAACAAACTATCAAAAACACGTGCCGGCGTGGCCTAATTTCTTCGGCATAACAAATCATGCAGTTTATCCTCAACTGCTTGCTTTAAAACGTGAGCGATCTACGAGAAAATAGTTTTTTTAAATTAGTCGAACACAATCTTTTTGGGGAGGTTTTTCTCCAACGGTAAAAAGAGTTATAATAATAACAACATAGGATCGCAACAACAAAATCCTTACCAGCGTCTACGTAATTATCCCAGAGCTCTCAGTTATTAATTTGCACCGAGCGCGAAGCGCGAGGTGCTGCAATAAGTCTTCGTCAAGACTCAAGAGCATAAAATTTGTCTGACGCCACGAAGAGCGTACGTCACGCTTTTCCAATTCCACAATCCCAATATCATTACCCAGTGGCACTCGCGCTCGTGCAACGAGGTGGTTCGCAACCACCGCTAGTATCTTGGTAATTACAGCTCAGTAACCACAGGTACCGTATGCGAAAAACGGTTTCGGTAACTTTCGTTAGGCGCAGCTATCCGCTCGTACCTAGCGGAAGTAGGTAGTAGTACCAGTTACGGAGTGGAGAGCACATTCCCACTCTACCGATATCAGGTTTGGTCATCTAGTGCGGTTGTCGCGGTGCGACTTCCGTATAGCATGTCACGACCGATGTATGTATTCAGAAAATATATGTATGTCTTTAGAAAAGCGCGATAGATACATGTATTACTTTATGAAGGTGTTGAAACGGAATTCTGTTGGGTTTCCACTTTATGATTTACTTAATTTTACAGCGGCTGGTCGTAGGTAACTGTATTATGACATGCTGGTTGAAAGTTGTAGAAGTAACAGTACGTCGACTCTTGTCGATTACAGCCGCTATGCTATACCGAAAATTTATTAATCCTGACATCGCGAAACTGAAATACTTTAACAAAACAAATTCCTCTACAGGTGTTTCTTGGTTTGAAAATTTCCGAAAATCATCGATCATTTATTTCCCTCATAAAACATAATGCTCATTGATACAGTACATTCCACAAAATCAATGCAAAGTGATAAACAGAACATCGTAGAACGATGGCCGATGGCACACAGCAGCTTTTTTTTTTGCAAGGGTAAACTTCAAAAACAGGGTTTAGACCGCAAAATCTTAATGTTTCTGTCTCAGCATTTATACTGCTTCATTTAATTTGTACCTTTTTTGCCGATATTCGTAGCTAAATAGTAATAAAGGTGTATTACCGCAAACGCAAACACAATAAATAAAAATTCTAAAGAAAATGTTTTATGTCAGTGCTTTTCGGCGATACTTTTTACGCCGATCGCAAGAAGGTTGTCAGGTTTTCAGTATCGCAATATTGTCAAGCAGACACTGCGCATACAGATCAACCGACATTATTAGTTTACTATCACGTGGCAAAATACTCATTGTTGAATAGCGTTCGCCGTTGTGGGTAGATGACATAAAGCAAAGAGCTGGATGCAAAACTGGATTGGATACAAAGCCGGACGGGCGTAGAAAGAAGTACGCAGTGAACTAATCAATCCTCTACTCGCCATCCAGATCTGATCGCCTTCGACAATATACCGAATAGCAAGAGGAACTACGACAGCATTTTGCCGATGGAACTGCTAAAGTAAACGCGGTGCCATCCTTGGGCCCCGATACGTATACTTTAGATGGGTCTTTCCTGCTCATTGCAAAACTGTTTGCATAGCGTTTTTTCTCGTTTCGTTTTTTCCAGCGACGGATAATGCAATGAGAAATACAAAGCGGAAAATACTCTGAATGAACTGTAAAACGTGATGGCGGAAAATTTCAGTTTGCAAAAATTTAAATTAGCGACTAAAACAATTGGGTAGTTAATTTTCGGATCTCCTAAGCAGCCGAGTAAAAGATTCGTAGCAGAAACCGCACTCTCTGTACATTCGTCGGCACTTAACTGTTGAATAAATACTGTACCTCCTGTTTCACTACTGCAAGTCCAGCACCCATATTAACTATTACATCATTCGCCGCGATGGATCAACAGGCCAGACTCGTTTTTGCTAGAAAGCGACACTTATTAATAATAATGAAGAAAGAATTAAGCGATTAAAATACGTAAACCAAAGGTAGATGCAAAATGCAGCAGTGCTGCTTGAAGTTGCTTCTGACCCTCAAGTCAATAAAAATCGTAGTGCAGCGGAAAATTGGAATCCTGTCCAATCGTTTTAAACAACAATGCCATGTTGAGTTGGAGCAGTTAACAAACATAAATTCAGCATTTAGAAGCATTTGGCTGTGGCACTTTAGTTTTCTTTTTAACCTTTTCGGCTGTTGCAGCATAACATTTTCTCGCCGATCGACTGCAGACAATTTGTTGGATGAGGCATTTCATTTGCCGCGCTCGGCAAAGTTGTTTAGTGGCCCACAATGTGTCCTCCAAGGGTTGGACAAAGGATGCTGGTCGGGGTGGTCTCATAACAAGATGATACATCTCACTAAGATTTCTACGGGCGTTTCTCGAGGGCGTTTCTATCGGAAAGTTTATCTGATTCCATGGTTTACAGATTTCATGGACAATTACAGATCACTGTATGAGTACATGTATAACATGATCGAGGATAATAACGGTAATGCGACATAAGTGTCTGAATTGCCGCTCTACCTCGTTCCGGTGCCGAAAGCCTTCGAATCTCTGTATTCGTAAATCGTATTGGACGCATTCAAAAATTTTATTGTATTTTTATTGCGCGTATTTGAGTTACGATTTTTAGATCGTGTTGGGTTTACGATAAAGATCTTCTGCAGGGAATACTTCCGAAAAATTATTACCGAATGTGCTTGCCTCTATGGATGTACTTTCTTGAGGCTTTTATGAGACTTTCCACACTGAATTGTAAATTTATAATCCCCGGTACAGTATTTTTGCTAAGCCGACTAGGAAATGCAGTTTTGTTCAGCTGCAGAATTAATGACATTCAGTGCAGCATCACATGCGCGTCTGCTGCCTTGGGCGACAGCTAAAATTCATTTGTTGCTCCGTTAAGATCAATTTGTTGGAACCAACCAGCTTAGCAAACAGAAAAAGCCAGTCGAATCATTGACGATAAAATTTCCATTATTTAGTCAATCAAACGACATTGCAGTACTTGAGTTGATTAAGGCAGCGATTTATGACTCGATATATTTTACCCGCAGGTTGTCCAATAACGGTGAATTTCCAGACGAATTCGAGATGCGCCAAATTCAATTACTACGACCAGACATTAGCCTGACGGCCAAAACAGCCAGAAATTGCGAGCACTGCACCAGAGCGCATAAATACTACCGACATCCGACTCTGCTGAATTTATTTCTTTCAGCCAGCCCGTACAGTACCCTTGCGCAAATCTCACGGCATTGCTTTCTCTAGATATTAGTTGTACCGCAATGCTGCTGCAACGCACAACTGCGCTTGCTGTCATCAGCGGCGCGGTAATCCTGTTCAATGGAAGCATCAGTGCGCAGAACCCTACGGAATCTGGTGGGAATCCCACGGAAGGCCGGTAAGGAAGCTGTGCATTTGGTAATTAACAGAATGCTGTTGCCGTGGTAGCCTTAACCTACTAACGCCGGGTACCAGAAGGGATAGGAATACCGGATTGAAAATTGGTAATCTTCGACCAAATAATTCAATTAAGAAAAATTATTTTTTGTTGAATTTTTGTGACCATAGGTCAAGCAGGACGCTATGATGCCAAAATGGCACGCATGGGAACTGAGCCAATTGGCACTGTATAGTTTTACTCAAATGACAATTCACAAAAATATCGTACACGAGCATAGTTTAGCTTAAGTGAAACACCTCGAAGAGCGCTATTCAGTTAGGTAATTTAGATGGTCAGCAGGATGACCAGTGGTCAGCAGAATGAAAAATGTTTAAAACTGCCGATCATAGCTGGCAAACCACAAACATGATATAAAGTGGTCAGTATATCACGAAAAACAGATAGAAACGCTTATGATCAAGGAAAAATCGGTTAGCACTATGCAAGCACAAAAACGTTGTCTATGAGGAAACGCGCGAAGTATATCAAACAGCATTTTACTTTGACCAGCGCTCCGTTTGATCCTGCTTGATAAATAAATGCATACAGCTGTCTCAGTTCGCTGTGCTGGACTGCGGCTGTCATGGACTGGCGTTGTCAGAGACAACGCCAGACGCTGGGCAGTAGTGTAGAGGACCATTTCGCTATGCAATCTTGATGGAACAGAATTTACGTTAATGTAAGTACCTTTATTATGGCGATAATGTTAAACCTATTGTAATGCTGAATGTTTTCTAATTATTAAGTATTAATTAGACGCAACGAAAATCGGCGAGACTTATTTACCCTAACTTAGAAAGCAGCTAAGTCAACTGCAGAAATGGACACTCTTTGTGTACTGACCGGAAGTTTCCGGATATGTATTAACTGCTTTTGGATTAGTTAACAGAAAATGCATTTAATGTGTGCACTCGTAAAGTGCTTAAGAGTATATAAATTAAAAGAACTGAAGTGCCATTACACAATTCCCGTCATTACAAAAGTTGTGATACGGCGAGGCTACAAGGTGGTTGTTAATCCGGCAGTTACGCTTGTTCATGCGCTGATATAGCATCGTCAGCGACACCAAAATGCAAACTTTTTTATTTTTTAGTTGCACATTTTTTAGTAAAAGTACACGCCCTAATACAGGTGGTTTTACGCACTTACGGGAATGCCAAAAACAATTGTTAGTGCGTATGTCTGTGCCTAGTTTTCTTAATTTTCGGGCTTATTTCCAATAAGGCGATTTTAGAGATTTTTTCACCTTGAGTGACCACTGGTCACTTTGATGGCCACTGAATTACGACCACTAAAAAGGGTTAAATTAGTGAGATTTTTTAATTGTACGTGCAATTTTTTATCTTGATTCGATGTTTTTATACAGAATTTCAAACTTCTGGCATTAAATAGTACCAAACCCATGCGTGCCAAAACTGGCACAGATTTTTAGAATGATCGTGGTCGGACGGTGTCCACCTGTGCAAGTACGACCTGCTCATTTTTGAATAAAGTCCTATGCATACTTAAAGAATGATTTTTTGCGTAATTATCTCATGCTCGAGTTTCTGGGCGGGTGGCTGACCTCCGCGAACCTGGTTTGGTAGCTTTTGTCCACCTTTGGTCATTCCCACAACTCTGTAGTATTGCTGTACTATGCAATTTCATTTTTTAAACCATACTTCCACTCTTCTTCTTTGAAACGGAACCAACAAACACACTGTATGAGCGCTAGAACAACTAACAGAAATTTGGTCCTTCACCGTGCCAATTGGCATGCATGATGTCGACCGGGTTAATAGACAGGAGAAAATGGTCGAGCGCTCCCACACCGAGTATTCTGTTTCATAACGAACGATTCTGCTTAAACCAACTTTACCGCTTGGAGACAAAGCGTACGTGTGTACTCTGTACATGGCGCATTGCTCAGTATTATTGTGTGTCTTACACGACCAAAGCAACACTTTGACAAAACCGGCTTTTCTAACCAAAAACTGGAATAATAAGCGTGGTAGCCCATAACACGGAACAAAGCTATAGCCGGGAGTCGACCGTTTCGTCATAAACTGTATGTCTCGCATTTTCCAGACATCAGGGATTAATACTTCACCAGCAGTTATAATTATCTTCCTTCCGATTTTACGTTTTCTAGTCTGAACCTATAAATCTTTGTAGCATGGGCCTGGTTACGATCCCGGTAACGGGTGGCGCGGCTCATTGCGACCCATCCCTGAACCAGGGCTGTAACTGCAACGAGAGGCGCGGCAGTTGTGCACTGTGCGACCCGACCTGCAGCAACCGCACTCCCAATTGCCCCGTCAAATTCTGCAAAGCCGGGTGCATGTGCCTACCGGGATATGTTCGCAGCGCCGTCGGCGCCTGCATACCGGCGTCGACATGCACGCCCTCAACAATGAACATGTTTGGGAGCCTTTTGAAGGATCCTCGCCTGCGATCACCGGGATGATAAGTCGCCAGAAGAACAGAACAGCAACAACAACTACTTTGGAGAGAACCTAAACAGGCCCGTACAGCTGGAATTTGACCTTTTAAATTTTGTGTTCTAACTGCAAACATTGCAGCGCGGAGATTACGTGTGACTGTTTGGTATTTCTGGTTTTCCAGTTTCGTTTTGTGTTACAATGTCTGTGTCGCTAACGTCAGTAGTCTGATAAGAAACCTTCAGTTGTTAATCACTTGGCTTTTAGAACAGGACATGATCGGCCTAAATTGCCTTCCAGTCAGTACAAGATTTTTCTCCATTTTTCTGTAAACAAAGACTGAAACGCCGAAATTTACATGGCGTTATGCAGAGATAACGCCGAGATGAGCAGCCATGAGTTATCGAGCCTAAACTTCCTTTTTTTGCACCCCCAACAAACGAGATCCATGGTTTACTTAAACTTGGTTTACTGTGGTGTTTTGAACCTTTGTGGTTTGCTGGAAACTCATGGGGACAACTTAATAATGTCGATATCGTTACCAGACTACCAGTCATTGACAAAAACGGTTGTGGAGATGCCTTGCTTGCGATAGCTCCTCAATTACCTTGAATTCGCTGCCCGACAGTTTGATGACCGGCATGTTGCTGCCTTACACAACCGGCTGACCGACAAATTGTTGACCGGCATTTGGCTTTTCTGCTCAGTTGTTGAATTGGGCAGGGGGTAAAACGTGGCAGTGGCACCTGCCAGTGGCACTGCCAATGGCATGGCATGCGATAAAAGCTGGAGTCTCTGGCAACTGGCAAGCGATGAAACCTGGCAGATGCCACATAAAATGTGACACTGCACGTAGGAATCACATTCGGAATGGTTGGTCAACTCTATAATTTTTGAAAATGTTACCAGCACACAGTCAATTTATCATGTACAGCGCTAACCGCAATGGTCAAGCACCAAGTGCATGAGTAAGAACCGGAACAAAAATTTTAAAAGGTCACGCTGTATTGACGTCTGCACAAAGCGCCGCAATAAAAATGAATCACAAGGCATATGCTAATAACATCTTTGGTACGTTTCCTACGGAAACCCATACGTAGGCATTCGCAACTGCATTGATTATGAATAAATGCAAAAAATTTTGTGAAAATTGCTTTTTACTGTACAGTTTGTTCACTTTGTTGCTGTTGACGTTAGAACACCGGTCTGATGGCCAACTGAACTAGGCAACTGAACTGGCAAAGTGAGAGAAACATTACTATTGTTGTCTACTTTCCATCTTTCCCCTTTAAAAAATAGACAGACGCGGAAGTTAGGAACAGCTTGTTCCAGCTTTTCTTATCTGTCTGCTGTAATTGCAACATGAACTCTATACTAACAATTAAAAATATATATATACGTATATCACAAATCACGTCTGTGATATGCTATATTAATTAGGCTTGGCAGTTGGCAGCTTAAACAGTACAGCGCCTTGGCAAAATACAACCACCGCACTTGCTGAAGGCTTATTCATGTCTAAGTGTTTTCCTTAGAAAAAAATTTTTCTGCACACTCATATTTGGTGGTTCGCTTGCAGGTACAAGTAAATTGAGAGCTATAAAGTATTTAATTATTGATGGGCCAAACCCGAAACACAATTAACACTCGCACAATTTCACGTTCGATTTACGTCGGCTTTTCCTGTGCGCCGGCCAGGCAGCGCCAATCACGTTCTTGCAATACGCCCATTTCCGGCTGTCTTACAAGACTTCCAGGCACTTGCGCCAAATTTTAAATTCCAATTCGAATTTCTATTTTGCAGTATCTTAGCTGTTTATATTTTTACGTTGGCCGATCATTACGATTTTAACTTTTATTACATTCCAATGAAAATTTAAAAGTGCCTTGGTCGACCCGTTTTGGTTCCAACGTATTCTGACACCATTCGTAAACTACAATTCCAGTGCTGCAACACTATTATTGCAATGACAAGCGATTGAGCAGCCCCAGCAGTGTTCGAAGTGTGTTCAGGTTCCTTTTTTTGATAGCAGCTATGATGTCGTGCTATCTGGAGTCAACTCCCAGATCTACAAAAAAGGTTTCAAGGTCTGCTGATAACTGACGGCAGTCCAGGATAATGTAGTAAAAACTTAGGTAACAACAAGGTTTCGACACGGCAGTATAGCCCAGGTTAATCGTCGAACCCACGAAGCATAAATTAGAAAGGGGTTGACTTCAACGCTATGGCAGTCGACAATATGATGTCTTTTCAAAAAACGTGAGCACTCTCGTAAAATTCTGAAGCCCACTAGAGATAATAATCGTAACGAAGGACTTCAGTGTGCTGTTAGGACGAAATAACCATGATAAACGCGTAAATAGTCATCCAGTTATTATCCTACGTGAGCCACATCACATGATGTAGTGGTTCCGAGGTTGACCTCGCGAGCAGTTGAAATTTCCAAACGTGAAATGACTGAAATCTTAAAACTAACCAGAGGAAATAATGCATGCGAAACAGCAAAACCCATTAAAAAACTGAGAAGCGTAGAAAAATCGTAAACAATGAACTACTGACTACTGTAGCCACAAGCGATTCGGCGCATTCAGTGACAAAACCTGTTCGGAGAGACGAATGCTGCTCAGAACAAGTGTTTTTTTACAGTCACCCTCTTGCGAGACGTCCCTTCCAGTTTTCGAATAAAATTTATCCCAACGCTTTTATTGGAATCAAATTGTATCGCATAACAAAAACTAACATCGTACGTCGACAGAATACGAAAACAAAATTCTATTCTTCCGTAAATGCAAGAAACATGAGTACAGTGCGATTCTACATGGTTCCCCTTTTTGTTTTCTAACGTCACAACGCCAACGTTTTCAAGAAATTCTTTTACGTTGTTTTGTAGCCAATAAAATTCCCTTGGAATACATAGGTAGTTAAAGAAGTTTTGATAAAAACTGAAGTTTCTGTGGATTTTTTAAGTATTTATTGCGCCTAGGCGGCAGTAGAAATTGTGCGAGTGTTAACATAATTTTATGGAAACAATTTAAAACATAGAAGCTCGCGAGCAGTGGTACTGGCTTATTAATTTAATTTTACTAATTATTATTTTGGTTGACCGCACTGCAGTATAATAGTGCAACAAAGTAGAAAAACAGACACCTGAGACACGTAATAATCCCAAACTTAAAATTCGTACCACTGTCACTCTACAGTAAAATACATTCTGGTATGAATACTCAGTCCATGCTGTGCAACGTTGTCCTACTGAAGACTGGAGTGTGCCAATGGTTATTACCAAAAACTGCGCTTACGTTTACAAGGTTGTCCCGTAATTTCTATAACATACATTAACATTTCTATTACATACACAGCGACAAAATATAAATTCACGAGTTATGTTAAACTCCATACGACAGCGCGTCACGGGATATTTTTTACGATCGACAGGCCTCATTTGGCATGGCTGATACTTGCCAAATATCGATCTACATAAATTACGAGTAAGAACCATCGATTTTGAATTATGTAATAAAATATTAACTTCACCTTAAATAGTAAATTTGCCATTGTAGACGTAGCGTAGTGGCAGAAATTATAACGAAAATTTCACGCTATATGCAGAGTACGTGCTATCTATACATTACGATGGAAATTACGGGATAAGCTTGTAGTACGTCAAAGCGCTAATTATGTGTACAAGTAACGAAATTGAAATAACACAGCGCGAAGCACGAATTAGATTGACCGCGTGCTAAATGTAAATAGAAAATTATTTTTAACGATACTAATACTGCATCTCATAATAATGATTCAGCACTGCAATTCTAATGATCTAATCAAACATACCCAGTGGGCAGCAGCACTCCACGCCATGCAGTATTATTGAAGACAAACAGTTCCGGACCGGAAGGAAAGCTGGAACTGTAGTGATAATAATTTGTTACTGCCTGTATAAACATTACGAGATCATTAAATTCTGAAGAGAGAATATGGCTGTTATTAGAGAGAATATTAGCTGTTACCGAGTGAAACCGCGCTTTCTAACGCGCTTTACACTCGTGTTTTGACACAGACCTGATCCAGCAGGGTGGCCAACGGTGTCGTGTTTTAATGATTAATCTGCTTTGGTGCCGGTTCGACGCAATTGTCTGTTATACGCACGTGCGTTTCAACTTCGCTGTTTTTCCAAAAAAACTGGCGCCATATACTATACATACAGTATACACACCATTACATTCACAGGGTCCTTATCTTCTTGTTTTGGTAGCTTATTGCTTAGCCCGTTGTACATAACGGCGAAAATTAATCATGATAAGCCAACCGATGGTATAGCAACAATTTGCTGGGCGGTGTGTGTATTAAAATCTGCTGCGTACTTTTTAATACCTGGCTTTGAGTACGGCGCAATTTCTGAATATCGAGAAATTCCGGCACCTGTCGTTACCTTTCAGTTTATGGATGTTATCTAGTTGGATACGATCATAGTGGGACGGATTACGAGGACATAAATTTTATTAATTTGTGTATGCATTCTCATTATTCGACTATTATGCCAATATGCGTACAGCGTAAGTAATAGATAGCTTAATTTGTGTTTGCACGCCTTTTTTGTCTTGATTATTATTACACTCCCCAGTTCTCAACCTGAAGTTCAATAAGTTTGAACACACTATGTATCTGTGCACTGTGTACGCCTACTCGTATCACAGCCTTTTGTTGTTTGTTGTTTAACGAGTTAAAAAGTTCTATAACCAATAAATTTTTGTTCCTGTAAAGATCAATTTCCTACCTAAATCTGCAAAACTTAAAAATTTTTTTCTCTAGACAGACTTGTCTAGAGGTCTTGTTTTTTCTTGCGATCCAAGTGGCTTTTGGTAAGTTTTTTCGACCAAATAAGAAGCCCTGCCAATTCTGGTTCAAACCAGATTGGCAGGGACAAACCATCTCGCGCAGTTATTCATCACGGGCCCATCGTTACTGGAGCGCCTTATTTACTGCCTTCCAGCGCATTTCTCCATTCCTTGATACTCATTACTGCTCTTACTCATGACTGCTGATCTGATGTCGCACCCTTTCCCTGTCTTTTGGATGGAGCCCTGCGGGGGTTCGGGTTTGGGCCTCGGGGAGGATTTAGCTGGCCACGGGGGCGGACTGCGGGGGATTTCTGGGCGCTGTGCTCGATGTGATCTGGGGTTAGCAATTCAACGCTCTGCGTTTCGACCATTAACCAGTGGCCTAGCTAGTGCATTGCTTTGGTGTTCCGTGTGAGCTTCTTTCGTGCCTGGTGAAGATGGGAACCGTGGATCTGGACTCTGGAACCCTGGGGGACCCTGGCATTTCCATTGCTGCTTCGTTCATTTCATTCAACTGTCTTTGGCCATCTTCATGAACCTCCTGAATGGTGAATCTTCCGAGCTCTGTGGACTGGTGAATAGGACGTGGAAGTTTGGAGAGGGATTTTCTGCTTGTTGCACACGATGTGATCTGGGTTTATTAATTCAACGCTTTGCGTTTCGACCGCTAACCAGTGACCTAGTTTGTGTGGCATGTGGGGGCTCTGTCTTTTAGACTTTCGCTAACGGCTAATCTCGTTTGTCATGTGTTCAGGATTGGTAGATTTGCTGTTGTGTGGATTTTTTTTGTTTGAAACCTGTATTCCATGTGGTTAATCATTAAAATGTAATTCAATAAATTTTGAACAGATACCGGTACTTGCGAGTTATATTGAGACTGTCAGCGCGATATCTGCTTGAACGTTATTGGCGGCAAATGCGCTACACCAAAACATTAGCGCCGTTATTTTGACTTTATAACTAGCTATGGTGTTCATGAATTTAGTCGCAGCGCTGCATAACATTACGTCATTACAATAACTAGATAAATACTGTAGACAGCGTAGAGTTTTGTACCTACTTGTTCGTATTAATTTTTGTATCGAGTGCCACCGAGATGTTGTTGTTACCAGTCATCCGCTGGCTATATATCTACTGTACTGTATATTAGCTACCTGTTATGACATTCATATTGCGAACATTCATACTACGAAGTACGAATAATAGGTGTTAAAGGGAGCGCAACAAAATTTTAGATGACCTTTACATTCTACGGTGGGAACAATTACGAACATATAAATACGTTAGCCGTCTGGAGTATATACTGTTACACGAGCACCATAACAATTATAAATATTAGTTAACGAATAGCTTGTTCCAGCGTTCCGTGCAGTCCTCAGTGACGTTTCCCGCAAAAGTCTTCGTCTCTGCTCGGTTCTATCGTCAAAGACGCTGTTTCTTGCGTCCGCCGTGGTTAGAATGTTGGCTTTTGCTTCGTTTCCAGCTGTCTACCCGTAAGTACGCATCGCGCTTAAAAGGCACTGTGGAACGCTACGAGATGTGCTGCGAAGCGGCAGTGTAGACGTCTCGGAGGAGAGCGGTCATCTGCGTTACGGCCGCGTGGTGGACGTCGCGGGTGATGGACATCTATATCGACTTTAACGCCCTTCCACCGTGTCTTCGAAATGCTGACGTTGCTGCATATGTGGTAGCCCCGTCCCGATAAGCGGCAGTCGGTGCAAGTGCTGCTGCGTCCCAGCGGCCATGGGTGCCCGCTCCCATGTCCTTCCCACAACAGCAGGGCAGCGGCTGGCCGGGGGAGGTGGGCGTGTTGCAGCTGCTGAATGCGGAAGGCGTGCCGGATGGACCCCTCCATGTCATCCCGCCGCAGCGGCTGCGTTAACCCTGCTGCGCTCTAGCCAGTGGGCCGCGGAGCGATGCCGAGTTGCGAGCGTACTACGGGGAGGAATACTTTTCCGGCCTCGTTATCGGTCCAGGAATGTTTTTCAAGGGACATGTGCGCTTAATGGCACAGCTGGCGCTCTAGTCCAAGGCGATGCAGCGCCATCTGTTGGACGAGCGTCGGGACAAAACGTTCATTTCGCAGCGGTCCTTGGAGTATGCAATCATTCCGTTTCGGTTTCTGCAGCGTATGGATGACGGCTGCACCTGGACGTACACTGAACGCACACACTGCCGGCAGGTAATTTTTCATCGTTATTTTATTTTTCACTGATAGCATTCAGTTTGTTTCATTATTTATATGCTTTTTATTTTATCGGTTTTGTTTTATCAGTTATTGCAGCAACAATTCTCGCATGTTTGGTGATTGTGCAGGCACGCTTCTATCAGTTTGCCAGCCGCTTAATGAAGGCTCTTCCCAGGATGATAATATACCAAACGCTGCGCATCGTGACGGACACTCCGCCGGTGATTAACAGCGCTCCGCTGCGGCTGCCGGTGGTATTGCAGCTGGAGGTCTTCTCCCACGCGTACATTATGCAACAGACGCGCCTTCAGCGTGTATGCAGCCGCTGGGCGGTCGTTCTGCAGTCGCCGGTGTTAATGTGCTTCCTCACGATTCCCCGGTGCAGTGAAAACCACGCCGACTATCCCCTCACCGCCTTCATGGTCCGCCGGCTGAGTGCGTCCACACAGCGCCTGATGATTCGGGGAGACGATGCGGGCTGGGTGCAGGACACGAGCCATGCCTTGAAATTCCTGGCGTCCCGCTGCGGAGCACAGCGCTTGAAGGCCATCTCTTTCCGCCCAGAATGCACCCTGTTGTTGGATCCGCATCGGTATGCCATCCGCTGGTTAGGCGCCGGTCGCAGTCAGTGGCGACGCTGCTGGGAAATGGCAGCTCGCACTCGCATGACGTTTGCTCACGCGGATCCAGGGAGCGGTGGCGATGTCACCGGGATGTGGCAGCGGATTTGTGGAATCTCGTGGACATGCATACTGCGGGCGTGGAGAGCGGCGACGACCAGAAGAGCGGCGACGACCGGGAGAACGGCTCCGCGTGATGGGCAAGAATCCAAACGGCGTGGCAACGGCTGCAGAATGAGATCGACCAGTTGTGTGAGGCATTTGTACTGAGTTTTAATGGTTTAACGTCCACGCACATTCAGGGCCGAGCCCAATTCGAGGCAGCAGACACTCACGAGTCACGACAATAACAATTCTCCAGAATACACAGCATTTCAGATCAAGCGTTAAACAAGAAGACAGCAGCGTATTTTAACACCATTAACTCTGCACCTGCTCCCTTACAAACACATTTGTTGGCCAGATATCAGGTTTCAGAATTTGTGTCGCCATTTTTTTAACGTACCCATGCGTACTACACATGTGCGGTGACGTAAATGCTGCTCTATTCGCCCTAGCTGATTGATTTTGTTGACATTTTCAAGTTTGCCGAACGCGGGTCGGAATCAGAATAGATGGTTTTTCTTTACATGAAAATTTCAATTTTCCGGAAGCTACCTGCGGCCTGATAGTACTTGCGTTTTTTATAGTGTATTTTTTACGAGTGTTATGCTTTCTACTTGGTTTTATCGGTTTCGAAACTCCGGTGATTGAGAATTTTGCAGATCGATTTTGATTATGGGTTTGCTGTTCAATGCCAGCATTTAATGAGGAAATCAGTCTAGTCTTATTGAAGATTCACAACCATTTTTAATTCAACCTCTGCATCGTGTTTCTCACATGTGCTGTTGTTTAGGTAATCATAATACTTTGGTGAGGTTGTTCTACGGATCTTTGTTTCTTTTTTGCGGAGCACGAGCGACAATTTTTCTGCTTTCAACCCGTTGTACAATCTGTAGTAATCGACGTGTATCTAATTTACGAAAACACTCCGGTAAACTAGGTGGTAATAATAAATATTTTCTGTCCTATGTTTTCGTATTTTTCGCTTCTGAAAGCAGAATAAAAACTGTAAAGCTGATACTTGAAAGCAACTGCCGGTAACAGTTTTCGGTGCCTTCGAGTGATTCAGCGTTGAAAGTTTGGCGGGCTTTTCTTGTCGATAAATAAATTGACTTTGTGCGCTCGAAAGACCGTATGACTGCATTCTCGGTCGTAAAATTTTACAAAACTGCCTTGTATAGTTGAATAATCGACCAGTCCTGTTTTTCTTAATTTTGTTTTTCTTACGAAAAAAATATGTCTCTATCACTACATTGTTACCATAAGTTTTAGCCAGCAATGTCACTTCAGGAAATAAGGTGAATGCCGCTTCGAAGTAAAGCCTTTGCACTACATTTCTCTGCATCAAAGTCCATTGTTATTTTTCGAACCATTTCCAAACGTGTGCACATTATTCAGTATTACAAAATCTACCCAGCAGTACTGTAAGACCGGGGAAAACGAGAATCGTGCCCTCAATAATTTCCGGTAAATGCAATCCAAACAACTAGTTTCTCTAGAAAATCAGCAACGAAAAGCAATACGCAAAACAAGATAATTATTTCACATTCAATCCGCGCTGTTTGTCACGTCCAGTTATCTTGAAATTTTTTTATTTAACGGCGCTAGATAGGAAAGGGTTGGTTACGCTACAGAAAAAGGCTGTTAGGTTTTTATTTTTTCAACTGGTTGTGTTTCTGGCTGGTGTGTTAATGTCCGTTTGTTTTTCTAGGTATTGTCCTACAGTTAGCAGCTATTTTTGGCATTTTTATTGGAGATATGGGAGACCTTCTCGGTCACATTGTATCGGTAGGTCTTCATGGGCCTATTTAATGGCCGATTTCTAATAACTAGAAAGTAAAAATTAATTGTACTTACTGTATAATCACACTTTTAGGTTGTTTGCGCAAGCAGAGTAACCGAGGCTGCCTTTAGCGTTGCACTGTTTCCCTTTTTGCCACGCGGGCTTATCTCTATCGTCGGAATCCTTCGTCATATACTAACAACACGAAGGTCATCGCCCGGTAGTACAACGGGAAATGTTTTTCCGCATTATCTCATGCGCCCATACAACCACTATTCTGCACTTAGTGAGCACTAGACGCGGTTAGCGCATGTAGCGTACCAAGATTTTACGCGCAGCAAGTTTATGTTTAAATGTTACGTAGTTCCATAATCCATGAACAAGCTGCTGCTGTGTGCTAGCACTGGCATTCCGAAAAACGACTTCCAACAACGCCTTGAAAAATTGCAGCTGAAAGAAGATCAAGGAAGAGACTATACCACTGTCATGTCAAGCACCAGGAAAAGGAGAAATGGTCAGATTCCAGAAACACTGGAGTGAGCCTTCCTGATCAAGTAATTTCAGCTGTAAAGTTTTCAGATGAGTTTTAATAAAGCACAGAATCAGCTGCCTGTTCCAGTGTTGTCTTTCCATTCCGCCATGGGCTACAAAAACAGCTGCTACAAACTTTACTGTCATAAGTACGTTGTAAAGAGTTATCAACATTCTAGGACGGAGTCGGTTCGGCAGCAAGGTAGGAGTAATTAATTTTGTGGCTGACTAAGGAAAGTGGGGCTACATCGCTCGTTTACTTATCACAACTGGACGACTTGAACGTTTTTACAGTTGGGCAGATTTTCTTGAACTGCGTTATACTGTATATGCTAATTCATGTATGTCAAAATGTAGTGTTGTGGCTATAGTTCATTCTCCACAACTTGTCGTGCTTTGCAGTAGAGTATAACAGGCTAAATAAATCGCTGCAGCAACTCCGATGCTTTTTTTATGCATTATCAGAAGGCATAGCAACTTTTTAACTCTGGATCCCATAATTCGCTTGTGCTGTTGGCGCTCTCGGTTCTTCAACTTCGGCACCTTTTTCAACCATGTATGTGAATTGCTGGCCAAAGAAACATATGTGGAGGAACTAACAAGGCGCCGCAAATCTCGGTGTAGAATTTAACTAACTTATGCCGATGGTATTTCGATAGCATTCACACAACTTTGCTCACGGACAAATTGTTGGAAACATAAAATTAAAAGTACTAGACAAATGACGCTTGCATACAAGCCGGCATAGCAGACGAATTACGACGTAAGTATTATCTTTAGTTTCCCTTTTTATTTTTCTTATTTGTTATGTTTATGTATATGTTTATGTTTATATTTATGTTATGTTTATGTTTATGTATAAGAAAAAATACCAAGAAAGCTTGGAATAAAAATTAGGCGTGATGCTGATGTTACGTGGAGCCAAATTTGAAATATTAAAAAACGGAATAAAAGTGCACGGTAAGCATTGTTAGATTGTTTACTAGAATAACTGTCTGTCGCATACACCGGCCATTCTGGAACAGCGTCTTTTCATTAATGCCTGTTTATGTAATATTTATTCAGCTGAGATTTGTTAGCTTATCATGACAATTCGCTGTGGAAGAGTCGGGGCACCTGTTATGCTTTGAGATTTTTTCTCAGAATAGCAAAACTAGTGTTCTTGCAGGTAGCTGTGGTATTTTCTTACAAACTTTTGTCTCAAAATTAAGCACGACTTAAGTCAATTTCAAAAGATGGCGATTGTGAAATTATACAGTATATCGTTGTTGCCAGCCTGAGAAAGTTTTTTTGCCAGTGACAGAATCTGCTGTTTGCTATGCGGAAGACAGTACACCTTGCACCTTCAGCTAATTATCGACAAGTCTCTGACTTTCAGCAGCACCAAAACAAAAAAGAAACAGTGATAAAGAAAGTTAGAGCAAAAGCTTCCCTAAAAAGTAAATAAAATACCATGGTAAGAGAGGTTTGAATGTCAGACAATTTAAAATCGCGAACTCATGTGCACAAACTGATAGATACTGATGTACAGACATACTGTATATAGAGACTGAGAGGTTTCAAAATTCAAATGGAGCAAACAAATTTCATTTGTAAAAAATACTGTATCTAGGTACAAGCATTCCTTCCCTTGAAATGTGAAAAATAAAACTGAACATTTTTAGTGAGTTTCATGAAGGAACGTGCCGGTATCTTAATGGGCTAACCTACGTCTAAATGATGACGTGTGCGATGACGGATGTTTGACACAGAAAATGCACAAGCAACGTAGTGCGTGGGCTTTTTTGCCGATTTCAAACTCCTTTTTCAACATGCAAAAACAGCAGAAATTTTTCCATAAATACAGATCTAAAACTACCAGTACACAGGTTTTAAAATTAATTTACAAATAATTATGAAGACCATAGCTTAATAAGCGGAAGCGTTGATTACTGTCAAAGGTCGCTCTTTATTTTGGATTTCACTCTTCAAACGGACATCCAGCGTATTGGAGTTTAGCTTTATTTGCATTTTGTTGGAGTACAGTCTTACTATTCTGTTTGAACATTCTTAAAAAATTATCGACCGAAGCGAAGCGAAGGTCCTCTATGTTCAAGAAAACGGGAATTTTTGTGCGTCGGTCACGCCCTAAGTTGTCGGTCACGCTCTAAGTAGTTAGGGCGTAACCGACACTTAGGGGGCACTTAGGTAGGACTGCTAGGCGCTCAATAACATTTAGGCACTACAACTTTGGGAAACAGTTAACCGAGCATTAGGCCAAAACACTAATGGGCTTACTAACGTGCCTTTTCGGTCCTAAGAGCAAATTCTACTAAGCACGGTACTGACAGAATGTCCTTAGACTTACTACCAAGAAACAGCGCACAGCTGACTGATTTAGCAGCTGAAGCTATACTAGACCCTCTATATCCAAAAAAGGAACCCCTATCTTTTTTTCCTGTAGCATTTACTGTACCACTGACCAGGTGAGGTTAGAAGTAACACCGTTCTAAGCTAGCACCATAAGACCGAAGCGAAGCTAGGGAATCGGAACAGTAAGAGGGAATGCAATCCAGCAAATTCCTACGGGTAGATTCAGCTTGATCTAATTCTATCTGCTAAGAAACAGTGGATTGGCAGGGGCGTAGAGATAAACCGGTGAGCGGCAACTCGTAAAAACGTGTAACAGGGCATTCTGCCGCAAGGTTGTAATGAGGGACCACGCACCTATCGCGGGCAACATTTGCTTTATTTGGCGCCCAAAATTAGCGCACGGGCGTGCAAGTGATCGGGTTTTTAAAGCGCAGCGGACGCTGCTAGAAGCAGGTTTGTGACACAGTGATTCCGCATTTTTTGAACTTTTTCATAGCTTTAGTTGTAATAAATTGTGATAATATTTTATTTATGGTACACTACTACTAATTAACAAACGTTGCTATTAGAATGTGAGGGAATGTATTTTTCCAACCAATATAATTAAAAACCTTGCTCGTATCACTTGCAGTACGTATAAAGAGTGCGGTAAGAACGTTTCCAACTTAAAAAGATACAGTAAGCGTCACTTACTCGTACCTTTAGCAGTAGGCGGCATTAATATTCCGTGCATCTTGTACTAATGGTGATTAATGAACACGCAGGAATCAATCTGTATTATATGGGGGTTATGCACTTTCGCGCACTCCGAATCGCTTTTTTGTGATACTTTACGTCTTTCTAAAGCTAAATGATTGGTGTACATTGTTCTGAAAACCGTTTGCGCGCGCAACATCTGGTTGCCGACATATGCCGTACTTAACTGGGAGAAAAGTTTAAATGCGTTGTTGTGTACCAAAAGTCTGGTTATTACCCGATCAATCGGCTCGCCAGGAAGAGCAAGACGGAATCTCGAGGAAGGTTTCCGTTGCTCTCGCTGTCCCGCGGCACCACGGGGCCGGAACAAGTCGTACAGCAGCATGGCCCTGATCCCATCTCTCTCGCGTAACCCTGTATTATATGAATGTTACGGAGACACATACATTCTTGTAATAAATATCGTACTCAAGGACTTTGTTGTATTACTTACATTATACAGAATGGTGGGTCTTGGTCGTAGTACGAAAGTCTTGGCAAGCAGCCATGAACGTATGACCTCGTTGGGTTATGTTTCCCTTTGCTGTTTCTAGCAGTAGCTTCGCTTCGGTCTTATAGTGCTAGCCTAAAGCGGCGCACTTTCCTAGTTATAAATGCAGCACTGTAAATCTTGACTCATTCATGTAATGCGTTTCAAAATTAAATGCATATCCAAAAGTACCGAATGCATACTTGTTGAAGCAAATGTTTTCCTTGCCGCGAGCTTTAAAAGAAGGAGAATTCGGCAGTTTTTGGCTTTTTGTTGTTGCAAATATGGGCTTTCGGAGGTCTGTCGGAATAGGGTATGAGACATTCTCAGCGATTACAGTATGTACATAGTTGAACTATGAAGGATACTGCAAGTCTATAAGCATCATTAAAGTTGGTTTTCACTGGCGAAAAGGTGAAGAAGAAAAAGAAACTCTAGGCGAAGCAGTGGAAATGAATTTATTTTCCGTGTCAATTAAGGCTTTTTTTTTGAACTGAAGAGCCACCGGCCACTTGCCACTGCACTACACTACCATGCATAACTTCCCTCATCGTACTGTTCAACTTGCGCCGACAAATTGTAGAAAAGGGGCTTGCAATCGGTCCGAGACCGACAATATTAACGCCAGGACCCAATGACTAATAAACAGGAAAAACGCAGCTGAGCACAGACACATGCCGACAGTTGCAGAATCACATACAGTTTACTCACAGTACAGTGACAGAGTACAAACGTAGTGCATATGAAGCCGAGTATGAAGCCGAAGTCTCCTTCATATGCACTACGGTACAAATTATTCTGTTAACTGCTTTTTCATAGCTCCGCATGAGATTTTGCACGTACAAAATATATTACTGGTAACGATTTTAGCAGGATACTGGCATTGAGGCGAGGTTTCCGTCGGTCTTGGTGACTACCGAGGGGGAAGTGGCTTCGCGCACCAGGACAGTCGAAATACCGTCGACGTTCGTTTTGTGCACGCTGTATGCAGCAGCCAGTCGCAAAGTTATAAACCAGTTTATTTCTGTTTATTTAAGCGGAATAATGGTCCAGTGTTATAAAATTTATAAATTTCATTTGTGCTTTTCATCATGGTTTTTCCATAATTTCTTGCCCTACTGTTCTTTCATCCCTGATCTGTTTCGGTGCTTAGTTTGTGCTTGTGTTGTAATGCTTATTAAAATTTAAAAAAATTTATAAATGGGATTTCATAGCATTGATTTTCATTTCCTAACAACACTTTTAACAAATTGTTGTCATTTTGTGGGGACGTGGAAAACAGTACATTATTTCGCAGAGTTATTGCCGGATAAGTCATGTATAAAGGAAACACGCCCATACTGGGCCACCATTTTGTAAAATGCATGCACAATGTAGTTATCCGGAATTATCCGCAATAATTTAACTTTCGACAATAATGACTAGCCCTGATTGATATATTTTCATATTGCTCAGAATGACTGATCAGAGTGGCGCGTACAGTTTGCAAAACTGCCAGTTGCAGAAGTGTGGCGGCGAATCTCGCGCTTCGCTAGCTGCAAGGCAAAGGTCATCCACGAATAGCGACTCCTATCGTTCAACCACTCGCACGCCGCAGGTGCACCATAGTTACCATTTAACTGTTGACTGCCCTCATTAAGAATATGGAAGAGAAGTGAATGACGAATGCAAGCTCAAGACTGTGCGACCTCTACATTGTGACCGCGGACGCCGTTGAAGTGGAGGATGACCTCGATGGCGCGCTCGCAGGCCGACGAGAACTATCACACGTGCCCACTTTTTCAATAACTGAAACACGTACATTTTACAGAAGTCGAACGTCAACTCTACCGCTTTCATCTTCATAATAAATCGCAGGCATTCCGTTGCAGCGAATTATAAGCAACCATTGCTTTATGCGTCGGTGCCACCGATGTACGATCAGACGTCGTGACGCCAATTCTAGTGTTGCATACTTTGCTTGGTTCGCAATAAACTGTCACAATGGAAAAACGCAAGAAGAAAATCAAAAAGGAGGCTGAGAGGTTTTCAGTTGTATTCTATGCAGCTGTCCAAGCGCTGTAAATGTAAGACCCCACCCACAACAGCTGCCACTGCGGTCATAAAGCCGTGTTTTGCTACGCAACTGCGGTTTCTTATTCCTGTCCTATCGTCTTTTCGCAGGCATATTGCAAGCATAGGTTACAAAGGTGTGTATTATTACAAAGTCTGAGAAAATTATAAATGTACAGTGTTTATTTTTTACGTTTTACTGTGAAGGACTAAAAAGGTTCCAATCCAGGAGTATAACTACAGTGGTAATGGGTAATCAACGACTAAAACTATAGTGGTAATGGACAACGCAGGACTCGCAAAATAAATTTATCTGTGTAATCTGTAACACCATAATTATGTACAGCAATACGGCAATGGCAATACATGCAATAATGTCAACCATTAAAGTGGAGTTTGGCCACGCCCACTGGACCATTGCCGATGAAAGTATTTTTTAAGTGTTCCCCATACCTATAGGTATTCTGTCTTCAAACAAAAGCTGAGATTTTTCTGAGGGGGTAGGTGGTGACCGAGCCCTGGTCAGTTTTGTAAACTTTCTATTTTTAATTGAATTTTTTCGTTTTTTAAGAGACATCCTCGTGACAAAAATTATTACTCTGTGTCCTGCTTGATCATTAAGGGGCTTAGTCAATGTATATTAAGAGCGCCTTGAACTTAGCGTTGTCACGGAAGGCGTAGATAGCCAACGCACTACGTAATAAAAGTTTATTCGGCAATGGTTTCTTCGCACCTAGCAATGCTTGGTATTTAAAGGCGTAGGTGTCTATTTGAAAACTTATTTTTCAGCCAGAATAAGCAGTGGTGAAAAATTATTTTTCACGGGGTTATGAAGATCATCAAATGTATAAAGAACGGTTGATAACAGAAAGGGCGGTTTAGCGAATAAACAGATAGCGCAAAGAAAAATAATGCTGTGATCGTGGATTTCGTTAAATACAGCCACCGTACTACGTTAAATCAGTGCTTGTATGGAAAATTCTTTAGTTCATTAGCGCAGTATTTGCGAATTGGTTCGCAATGCTATAGACCCCTTCTAATAGTTCTATCCAGATTCCTAAACGATGAAACGACTGTCTGTAGAAATAACCGGCATATGTCAACACACCGATCTGAACGGATAGAAAATATTGAGTATGTTCTACAGGGCCCGCGCTCAAGCTCTGACTCTGACTCAGACTCTAACCGCTCAAACTCTGACTCTGACTACTCAAAGTCTGACTCTGACTGTCCAAACTCTGACTCTGACTCTGACTGAATAACATAAGAATAACTTAAGAAACCTAAGAAACCTAAGAAACCTCAGAAAACCTAAGAAACCTAAGAAACCTAAGAAGCCTAAGAAAACTAAGAAACTTAAGAAATCTAAGAAACCTAAGAAACCTAAGAAACCTAAGAAACCTAAGAAACCTAAGAAACCTAAGAAACCGAAGAAACCTAAGAAACCGAAGAAACCGAAGAAACCTAAGAAACCTAAGAAACCTAAGAAACCTAAGAAACCTAAGAAACCTAAGAAACCTAAGAACCTATTAAGAAACCTAAGAAACCTTCAGAGTCAGAGTCAGACTTTGAGCGGTCAGAGTCAGAGTTTGAGTGGTCAGAATCAGAGTCAGAGTCAGAGTTGGAGTCTAGGCCGTTCTACAGTACGTACCCTAACACCTGGGCCAGCACAAGCATCCTGTGCTGGCCAAGGTGTGATCGTGAAATCCCATCTGTCCACACTATTATCGCATTCTTTGTCTATTCACTGTGAATTACTTTTGTATGATGACAAACGTAGAGAAGTGGCTAGTGAGTGAGTGGACAGTTCGAGAAAGTATAAAAAGCGAAATCAGTTGGCAGTAGTTTGCGACATGTAAAATACACATGGACACTTTCATCAGTTTTTGAATTTTTTTAGTATCATGGTTCACGTTCTGCGCGTGTAGGAGCTGTACCGCATTAAAGATCTTGGGAAACTATGCTAAAATTTTTGAAGGCAGCTATCTATAACCGGACTGCAGTTTTTGCGGGCTTCTAATGTGGAGAAATATCTTATAACGACAGTATATCGGATGACTTCTCCTTATTTTGGTTACGGCTCATTTCGCTGCTGCTCGGTGAAATGACGTTAAGCGGCAACTTTAAAGCGTGCACTCGAGTGCACACGTAATACAGAAACTCGAACCTAATTGTAAGGGTTAACTAGCGTCATATAATTGTAAAAAACTAAAATTGCATACCTTTCCACGGTGTAAGACAGTTTAGAACATTTTCATCAAATTTTCCATTTATTCCTTATTTACTACCTTTAGTCTAGTTTAAACAGAATGCTTTATAAGCGAAAACGTGCTCGTGTAAATTCAATGGCCAAAATAATTTGCCAACCGTTGTCGTCAGTACTCGACGTCAGTCACGTCATGATCCAGAATCGGGAAACCATTTTGCGTAGCAGGTTTCTGCTCCCAGCCTGTTTACTACAAGCAGTTTTTGAAGCACCGTATCCGTATCTATTTTACCCCAAAATAACAAAAAACCAAAAAAAAGGTTAACGTTCACATAAAACCTAAAATATTGCCCTAATTATTGTTAGTGTTATGGAAATATTAAGCGGCGCTCGAAAATCATGCAGAACTGTGGTAGCCAGACTGGCGGAATTCAACAATATCACCGTGGCAGTTTCAAGCAGGAAACTAGCGTTTAAGAGAAACTCATGTAACTATGTGACCTTTCGTATCTTACTCTCGCTGGTGATGATTTCAGGGCAAGCGACGATTTTGACCCACACCACTGCTGCAAAAACTGGCCAGCTTCTAATCGTCCGTTACGCAGCAAAGGTCATCACTGATCAGCGATTACGAAACAAGAGATGTCCGTACGTCGGCCACCGCCACGAAATACATACACGCACAGTATCTCATTTATCGGAATTCAGCATGATTATAATTGGACAAAGGTCATCGCCCATTAGTATACTCCCAAACACTCTGTGTTTCCGTGACTGAACAAAGGCATGGATCTGGGAAACCGCCCTGCTGACCGACCGCTAACAAATAATCCAAGCAGTGTGACCTTTCCATCGGACATCGGCTGTTAATCCATAAGTCATTTGTTGCGGCCCAGACTGCATACCGCGGTTTGCTTGGGGTTCCCGGCAATCGCTTAGCTCGGCGTCCGTCAGCCATAGCCTTTCTCATTATGCGAAATCACATCGGCATGTAAAGAGAGTTGAAAGCGTTTTTCTCGCATGCATTTACACTCGTACTCAAACAGATAGCTAAGTGACCATAGCTAGAAATATCGAAAATCGTAGGACAATGGCTTTTAGTTTTCACACATAGGTCTGTGTCTTAAACTCGCTGCAAATGCCATAACAAACTTACAAAAGTGCTCACGCTGTTTTGATCATCATATGCGATGAAAAATTCTTTTTGACAAAAAATAAGCACACTGGGCACCATTCTCGGGATCAATGACGGAGCGGCAGCCTAAAGCAAGGTTTTAATGTAATACCTAGCACGTTATTTATCTTTCGCTTGTGTGCGTAGACCTTGTCACTCTGAAACATGATTTAAACGACGCTCGTGAAGATGAAGTGGAAGCACTCGCACACTCTGCTTGATATTCGCCTTAACATTTGGGATGCCGGGCAGGTCCATATTATATAATCGACCAAAGCGAAGCTCCTCTATGTTCCAGAAAACGGGAATTTCCAACACATTATTTAATTAGTCAGTCGGTCACTTATATATATGTCATATATGTAGTACGTCACTTACATAATTATACGTCAATAACATCACTGTTCTTGAACATAAAAGACCTTCGCTTCGGTCGATTACTGAGCCTGGGTTGTCGGGTGACGATCAAGCGACGCGTTATTAGCGTATTTGTGCAGAAATAATCAGGGGATTCCGCGGGATCTCGTTAACGGCCGTACGGTTATTTAAACTACGTACGTCTTCAATGTTACGCTGCGGCTTCAATGTTACACTGCGGCCAAACATTTTATCGATCATTTGAAAAAACTTAAACTCTAATTAAAATGTTGAATACGTTTTGCTTTCGTTAGTGGTGTTGATGCATTACCCGCGTCAAACCAAGAGGCAGTTTAGCCACTGCACTACACAAACGCCTTGTTGTCGTCACTTGCGTTACAGCAGCATATGCCGCATTATTTGCTTTCTGTAGGAGGGAGGCTGTCGTTTTTCTTTTACGCTTACACTAGATTTAGTATTATTCGTATTTCTGTATTTCAGTATAGAGATTTATTTACTTGCTTTTTCTTGCTGGTTTTAAAGGCGTGTTCACCGGCGCGCGCACCTGGAATTAAAGGCGCGTTTAGCGGAAGACAAGTGGAAACGATGCACCGTCAGCCAAGTAGGCGCTCCATACTGTGCTACCTGCTCAGTTGCTTTTTAGTGGCTCTGGTGACCTTTGCGATAATCACTCTCATGCGCTACCGTTTCATTTTGTGGACTTAAAATTCGAACCATAGCCATGCATTCTTTGCCGTGTAATGTTGGGTAAAGCGGCCGACAATTTAAGGGAATTGTGCCGGTACATGTTACCAAATTTGAGCACCACTTCTTTGCATTGATGTATGACATTCTCTATCATTAGGCCCAAAAGAGTTCAATCATCGACATTGGCACAAAACCGTTTGTCCGCGCGCAACATCCGGTAGAGGACTTATCGGTTAAAAAAAACCAGAAGTTTATATGCAAGGCGGTATAACAAAAGCCTTATTTATTATCAACCGATCTTTTCAAATTGTGCATAAAAACGCGCATTACGATAATGATCGTTGGTACCCCGAACCATGTTTCTGCCATGTTTTTAAAGTTTTAAAACAAATTTTAAAATTTTAAAAAATATTTAAAAAAATATTTTAAAATTTGCAAAAATGGTGTAAAGCCACGTTAACTCGTACAATATTATTACAATAAATATTACTTTAAAAAAATAGCAATCATAGCCTTTCTGTACTTTGAGTGTTTTGAACTTCGCTCTACTTGTATTTGCTTTGCTATTCGACAATAGTTATTTTTGCTAACTGTATAGGCATTTGTCTTTTTTTGTCTATCTGTATTAATTCCGCCCTCGTTCGGCATAACAAAACTATGCCAGTGTAGTACGGTGCATTATCGTATTACAACAGGCGAAGTCAAGTACTAATAAAACATAAAATTAATCTAGGTATTTAATTAAATTAACTCAAGTAAATAAAAATATATTTAACTTGTTCAAGTAATAGATTTAATTATGTTTCATACTTGAGGATAGCGTTGCGGAATTTAGTATCCTTGTCCATGCCGAAGCCGAATTCAGCATCTCGGATCTCTTCGGCTTCTTTTTTCTGCTGGAGAAAAAAGTCACTGTGATTTGCATCGGTTGCCGCACAACTGTGGATCAACAGAACTTCAAGCTCATCTACAGTCTGATAAACTGTTGAAGTGTTTTTATAATCCTTCAAGGCCAGTTGACTGCACTCCACTGCACAAAACCATGGAGATTCACAACCCTAAAAAATATTCAAAGTCGTTTGCGCTGCTCGACATCTCACCAAGCCAGAGCGTAGCGGAAGTAGTTAACGTTTCAAAATGCTAGCTTTCCCAAAGTGTGAAGAATTGGAAGCCACAATGTGTAGGGAAATACATAATACTTAAGCGTTATCGCACAATAATGTTAACAATGTCACGAGGGAAAAGATGAAACTCTAAATACAGTAAAGCCATTCATAGCGCTTTAGTCTCCATGATTCCTTCGCCCGGAAGTGGTCCGCACACTGGAAAAGCCACTGCACTACGTAAACCACGCATATTTCGTGTGCCGCTGTTGTTAAGAATCTTATCGGCCCGGTAGACTAAGCTATTCTCTTTCTTAGGCTTTTTTAATAATCCTTTATACGATAAATTTTCTTAAGTACACATTTTCTTAAAATTTCATTTCAGGTTTTACCTATTTCGAATTTTTTTTAGTAAAATCTTCTTAGCTGCACTGGTCAAAAACAGACATTTTAGTACTTAGGGTGAACCGGTGAAGGCTTCGCACACCGCGATTATAGGGTGCCAACGTTGACTCCTAGTGCCGCGTTTTGTACCACTTTTGGCTCTAAAACACCATCTCTGAAAAACCGCCTTCGACTCCGCATTGTACCAGGTGATACCACGTCGTTGAAAGTTTTAAATAAAATAATAAATTTTACGATGTTCTTGCGATATCTTTTATTTAAAAATGGGAAGCCTCTGAAATATGGGTATAAAATACAAGCAAATAATCGTAGATCAAATTTTAACCATTGACTGACCAGTGAGTGGTCATCGATCAGTGTGTCGCGGGTGAAACCTATGCCTTGGCTTTCGCCAAAGTTCTCCTTACACTTTGTCATTAACATTTCTTAATAATACGGAACGGATATCATGGACTTGCCTGACAGAAGTGCGTCGGTAGACGGAACAGCATTACGGAATTAACGACATCATACCGCTGCGCACTGTCGATATTGAATCGGACTGCAGCCTGTGGGGTCACATTGAGTACCACCGTTCGATTCCTGACTAGACAACGATTGTCGCACAAGTTAGACGCCTGATTAGTTTTACTCGTACATATTATCTCTTTCCGTGAATTAGTGTGCTCAGTGCTGGAAATAGTTTTGTAGAGATCAGTGGTTGCCTTGTGCAGTGGTTAGGCAGTTTAGAAGTTGGTTGCGTTATTTACTTATTGTACGGTAACATGTGTGTCCGTCCGATGGGTGAATGCTTGCACGCCGGTTTGAAAAGGTTTAACCAGTACATTATTAGCCTAATGTTCTGGTTGGCGAGGTATTCTCTGATTGGGGAAACATTCCTGGGTTTCTTCGTCCACGGGTCGCTGCTTTGCGTTCTTACTGAGGGCATCGATTACGTGGAAACACGTAATGTAAATAATTTAGAAACACTGATGTTAAGAGAAGTATGTAATAGGCGAGCGACATCGACGTTGGTATCAACTGATACCGGGCTTCGTCAATATAATAATGACGACAATGAATAATGACAAGATAAAAAAGATGGAATTCCAACCAAAAGCATTCGTAGCGCTTCAGTCCGATCTATCGCTGCGGCTTAAAGTTGCTTTCGCACACAAACAGCCACTGCACTACATCAGCTTCGCACAAATTACGCATCTTTGCTGTCAAGTGTCAAGTACATGCCTCACTTGTCACATAGACGACGCTATACTTTTCCTGCATTAATAATCATTTATAAGCTGTTATGCTTATTTTTTGCTTTCATTTCCGTGTTTACTTAATAATTTTTCCAGTAATATTTTCTCAGGTTGTTTATCTAAAAACTCTCGCATGCCACCTATTTTCCAGCGTTGGTTCATACTAAGGCAAAAGTGCTACGTTTTTTGCGACTTCTGTATCGTAATAGAGTACTTACCATCTTTGCAAAACCATCTGTGGCTCCCTCGACCTCCGCATAATACCATACGATGCTCGAATTTCATAAAGATTAAAATAAATTTCCGAATGGCAAATCCAAGTTACTCTTACGATATCTTTCATTCCAAAATCGAAAGGCTATGAAATACGGGAATCAGCAGGGCCCAATCCGAGGGAAACTGAGAAACGGCTGAAAAAGGCGCCGATGGGGGAATCGAACCCCGGCTACGTCGTTAGATCCGCGTAGGCAGTACCACTGCACCACGGCGCAATACGTTGAAATCCTTTGAAAGGTTTTGTCGCTGTACGTGAGCCGCTTCTCTCCTCACACGGGTATAATGCACCAGCAAATGTTCCTAGTTGGAAATGTTTCAAATTCTGACTGGTCACTGGCTTAGTACACGATCCGTATATATGTCGCGGGCGAAAACCTACGTAGGCCAAGTGTTCGCTGATTTGGGGAACACTGCTGGATTTCTTTAGGTTCGTACAGATACGATTGCTTTAAACGTGACTCATCTACCTGCACTTACGGGACACCTGCGACTGTTTTTCTGCCGAACTATCCTGCTACACTGACGCAGCAAGGAAGCCCTGCCAGACGCCGGTTATAGCCAATTGAAACAGCTGGATTGACCGGTTGACCGGCACGCTGCTGGTCAGCAACGACAGCAGGCAGCAGGAATATCCAACCCACCGCGCGTGTCAGCGCGCCCGCTGGAACGCGGCGTGTGGATGCTGGGCAGTGAATGGGTGTTCAATCGCCGACACTACACTGCCGCCGTTCGAGGCCGGCACCGGTCCAGTCGCACCGCGTTGCCGCTGGTCATCCTGTCAGCGCTTGTCGCAGACGAAATCACCGTATAGGCCAGGACGATCCCCGTAACGGCGATGCTGTGGTAAGGACTTTCAGCGGCGTGGTCAGCCGTTTAGCCGGCCGCAGCCACTCTTGCCAGTTTCGCCGTTCAGAATTGTTTAGTCAAAAATTCATTTTACCAGATCGCCGTACATCGGTATAATAAATCGAAAGAAGCTCTAGAAAAATTAGGACACACACTGCATCATTCGAAAACGAAGGACCGTTAAAAGGCCCGAAAAGGAAGGCAAAATTGCTATAGCGGTGTCCGACATTCTTGCAGGAAAAACGTAACGAAGAATAACAGCAGAAGGATGGTCACAATTATTACATTATACGAAATAATTATGCACGTTATTTGTGCAGTTGTTTTTGTTTGTGACACTTCCAGCACTCATGTGCTTTATATATTAAGCCTATATACGAAGGGATAGAACCAATAATTAACGGTAAGTCGGTAACTCAGCCTTCACGTACCTGTGCTACGCTGTGCAGAATATCCTAGGCTTGTTGCATGATAAATAAAAATTAAAACGGGTATCTGTAAATTATAATCGTAATATGCCATCATGCAGCATAGTTCTTTTTAAATGTGTTATTTAACGGTTAGAATTAGTTAGCGTCATTTTAACAGGAAAGCGACACGTGGCTGGCTTCGTCAGTAATGTTCAAAGAGAAAAAAAATATGCTTCAAACCAAAACCAGTTGTTATCGCCATTGCTTGGTTTGATTGATTGATTGATTGTTTATTGAGTAGCCAAGCCGGGTACATTTCGGCATTATCACATATCCTTATTCACGAAGAACATTAAATATGCTATGGCTAGTCAAGTCACCACACTCCGTTAAGGGGATCCCTATGAGATGAAAGTGGATCTGGCAAAACATGAATAGGTTAAAACAACTGGAAGATCATTGTTTCCATTGTTCTGACTGCATGCGCAAAGGGTTTGGCTACACAATGGTGTATTGCGATCTTGTCTACGCTCTCTCTGGACAGAGCTATTCATAGAAACAAAGGAAAAACTTTGAATTCAAAAGTCGAATGAGGAAGTTTTTTCAAATTAGATGTGATACACATCATTGGATGTGTTTTAGCCTAGAAAGCTTATATTCTCCAACATGCTAATAAAAAATGTTGTTAGTTTACAAAAAATCGAGAAAAACACTTTTGAAAAGTGTTTTTTGAGTTTATTCAAACATGCCTTATTGGACTATGGCAGTGTCTCGGTATATAAGCTTTCTAGAAAATAACACATTATCTGATGCCCATTTGGAAAGTGTAGCAAGTTTTACAATGGAGTTATCGATTTTAAAGCCATTTCATAAGTTTTGGAAAACGGCAGCTGAATGAAAGGCTTGCTGACTGACCGGCAGCAATGTGTGGCAGAGCCGGCTACCCAAGCCCGCGTTTTGCAGGATAGAGATCAGACAGAGCATAGCTAGAGAGGGAAGAATCAGCTTGGCTCCGGCCACAGGACAGCATGAGGCGTTCTGTTCTGCTGTCCAGGTCTATCTGCCATGCGGCTGGCCATGGCTAGCCGATAACATCATTGCACTTACTTCGCCTATGCTGACCCGGTCTTGTTTTTTTACTAATAACTTATGATCGCAATACAATATATCCCATCGAGACATACTATTTGAAAGCCCGAAAAATTTCCTACAAGCTGATGTTAATATCGATAACCCATTTATATGAAAGTCATCTCATAGTGATCCCCTTAAAGAACAGTAATACGTACACTACAGATGTAACACGTCACAGAATTGGCGTAGCTTAAACGGGTATAAAGCGCGCCATGCACAAGGCACAGAGCCAAGGAACAACAAGATCAGTATCACTCCAAATCGCATCCGTATCAAAGTTCAGTCAGAGAGGGCCCTTCGTACGTCCACCGGGTCCAGCATACCGTTGGCGTACAATTCCGATTCGAAGTGGTGAGTTGATCCAAGTAGAATCCGTATTAACCACAGGCATCGAAGAAACGTACACGCCACTCCGTACGGTCAGCGCTGGTGCTGACTAACCACTTCGCACACAGGCCTGACGGGCCGTGCACTCGCAGCATGAACTCAGTGGTCACCCATCTAAGTCCAAACCGCGCTCGATGTAGGCTATCTTTCAAAACCCGAAGGCTTATCCATTTAGCTACACCGAGTGTGGTGAGCTATTGCTACTCTGTTACTAATCGCGACAGCGCAGGATTTGCAGTAGCCACTGCACTACATAAACTACACATCATTAACGCATCGCTGACGTAAAACGCGCTATGCCGCACTGACCCAGTTTAACGCATTATCGTCTTTTCGAATGCACTAATTTTCTAGATTTATACTATAAGGATTTCGTAGTTTAGGTTTATTTAGCTAAATTTTAATTGTTCGGCTTTTAACCTATTTATCTGTCGACTGCCGAATTTGGGATTTTCTCTGCAACACGTATACTCACCTACCCGGTCATGCGCCCAGCGTACTGCCCGCGCTGAGTATCTCGAGGGCGGCAGCGAGCAGTTTCACGGCCAAGTGGGCGTGGCCATCTGCCGGGTCAGAGGACGTGTTCATGGAAGTTCCTGGAGTTGCTGCATTCTAACTAGCGGTACGCACGCGTGCCTAGTTGATTCAAAAATTTAAGGTGACTTTTGTAGATGTCCACTCACATCTGCTGCGCTCTATGTACTCATATTTTCTATGTCACTTGACACCAATCATTTTTCTAACTACTCGGAGGCATTTGTCCTAGATCTATAGTGTTTACGGACTACGGTGGATGATGGTTTCCAGACGACACACAAATATTAAAATAATAAAGAAATAACAACACTAGAAAATATAACGCTGTTGAGATAAAAATGACGAAATATTTGGTGTAGTTTGCCACGTTTGGCACGGAGGTGGCGCAGATAGTTTACCAAACAGGCGCTACAACCAGACTGACAGTTTTCTCTACCGCGTTATTCTTGTCCTACATCACGCTCTAAAAGGAATTGGACCTAATCTCATCTCTGGACCGGCTGATAATGCCGGCGCCCGCAAAATGTAAGCGTCGGGCGGTGCGCAAACAAATCCTAATTTTTTTTTATTTGCCACCATTTCCGTAGATTTCCGTGACTGCAGCGTGGCTTGGGACTCGAGCAAAGGGTGCGGACGGTCCGCCAGAACATAATCCGAATCAAATTATCTTTCCACTTCCACGGACGTCGGCTGATAATCAGCTGATAACTTCTTTGTTGCGGCCCAGCCTGTCGCGGTTTGTCTAGGGTTTGTGGTAGTTGGGCGGTCGGTTGACTCGACATCCGTCAATTCTCAGTTTGCTCCGTAACCAAAATCGCACTGGTGACTGGCATGCAAAAAAGGAGCTTAAAGCGTTTTTATTACGTTAGTTACTGGATCTAAAGGGAAACTGCTCGCAAAATTATCTCCGCATAAGACAAAAAAAATTGTAAAGAGTGCTTAAGGCTAGCATTGCATCTTGCGGTACATCACCATGCACGAAAGGTCATTTTTACCAATTTTATGAGGCGCCGTACTACGGTGTTACTATACGTCCCTTAATGCAGCAACAACTTCGAATTGGTAAAAGTCTTTACGCGTCGTCAAGATGCTTGCGCATGTAGACGGTAATTAAAACGATGGAAATTCGAACGTTAAGAAAAGGTCAATCATTAATGATATAGGAAATTTTATAAGAGCTACCACGAGCAACACCGCACACTCGCATACATGCTCATGATATTGTGTTTAGAAGAAACTTGCCATTTAGCAGCGACAACGGCTGTGATGCCAGTCAAATTTTCTCCTCTACCAGAGCGACGATTTGTCTCCTGACCACTCTTGTTCGACAGAGACCTGACAAGAACGCGAAACAAAACTTAGGCACTATGTGCTGGAATGTGGTGTCCTCGGACATTGATGGCCACCGGCGTCGTGCGCCAGCTCGGCCTCATTCACATTTGTTCTCCATCTGCAAAAACATTCGCAGCGCCTGTTAAAGCTGCGCAGAATATGGGCGGTGGTTAGTGTTTGGCAGGCGTTGCAGATCTCTGAAGAAACCGCGACAGAAAGCCATTTTTTCCGACAGCAGTGACCGCGGCATAATCCCATGCGACACTGCGTTCGGCAAGGTCCGGAAGGATACTGTAGCCGTACAAATAAGATCGGCAATGTTACAGTAATGATGATGAGGATTTCATTGGTGCTAGTTGAAGTGGAGAACATCTGAACGTGTACTTGTACGAATCTTCACTTTTATCGTGGATTTCTAGACTGGTTTGGGAAATGTCTAACTGATCTGAATTCATTCTTGCTCTTGCCCTTGCCCTTGCCCTTCTCCAATGTTTTCAGCTGAATAAAAATGTGTGCGTACGCGTTGACAATGTGTTCCGTTGCCGGCTTTCGTTAAGAGTTAATTACATAAGCGATCTTAAAGTAATTCGTTAACACCACCAGCACTTCCGATCGTGGTACGGGTGTGTAACCCACTCCACTAGGGACAGCTTAGAAGTTGTCATTGCAATACCAATGGAGTGGTACGACTGGATGCGACAATATTGTGGAAAAAAATTATAACCGAAACAGTTGACAACGTTTTTTCGGGAACCTTTGCGGCTTTATTTGTCGGTCGTCCGCAGTAGCCACTACCCGCTGTACTTCACAAACCACACAAGATTCCCGCACTGTTGCCGTCGCGCACTCAGCCTTATAAACCTGGCATAGCGCGTTACATATCGTGGTTTTCTGGCGAAATAATGCTTTCGTTTTGTAGCAAAAAGTACGAGCAGTTCATCATATTTACATTTATTTAGCTGTTTATTTTTCTTGTTTAGCGTTCTACCTGTCAGCATTTACTTAGTCACCGTTCGTTGGCGTTCTGCCTATCAGCATTTGTATCTGTCACGCTCCACCTTTCCATTTTACATCAACTATTTAACTAAACAATTGCCCAGTTTTTTAAACGCAGGTTTTTAATACCGTTTTCAATAATTAACAAGGGACTTTCATGTCTTTCATAAATTCTTTCAAAATATACCTGTACTACCGGTATTTTGTGAATTTTATTTCAGCATTGATTACGGTTGATGGTGTTTTTTGATGGGACCTTAAAGATAAGATAACATGTAAATAATATAATTCTAATAAAAAAGTTTGAAAAAATGCTGGTACATTGTGCTGATTTCTGAAAGGAGGAGCGCAGAATTGAATGCTTCTCATACTCGCGTAGCAGCCCGTCGGGCAGCTTTCTGACGAGCGATGGTCCTGCATCACGTTCTACAGTACTCTGTAAATCAAAAACCACGCAGAAAAATCTCCATTATTTTTATATGTTACAGATTTGACCATACATAAACTGTTTGGTGGTCAAGTTTGAAAGATTATTCTAATTAGAGAGTTCATAAACATAAAAACCGCTATGCATGTATACCAGGCCAAGTTACTAACCGCTGCAGCGATAACCTTTACTAATATTTTGTTCATAAAATACTAAAACATAGATTATTACAAATAAGAAGACAGTATAACTGTATAATCACCATTCTTTTTGGCTATTTTTTTCGTTTTTAGAGAGACAAAATTTTTCTGATAAAACTTTTGTAAATTACTCGTAAACAGGGATAACGTGTGCGTTTGCCGAAGTAGCATTACAATATCTTGTAAACATTCCGAAACGCCAAGCCTATTGTGCCCTGGCTCTACGATTCCTCCCTTTTCCAAATGTATTGATTTTTAATGTGGACAACTTCCACGCATGAAGCCAGTCCCAGGTGCAATCTTCTAGTTTAAAAACAGTAATGGAGACAGGAAAAAAACCCATTGTTCATCGAAAAATGTGATAATTAAAAGGTGCCAAAATAAAAGGAAAAAAGTATTCGCCATGAAATTATTAGTAAAAAAATTAAGCAAATGTTTCCTTGATTCTGCAAATTGTATTATAATAGCGTCAAGCGCAGTCCGCTGTTCCTTTCTGTGTTGTATACGGTATTAGCCGCTTCACTACACTGTACTATTCAAAAATGAGTCCAAAAGACGACAAAATCGTTACCGCTGTCCGGCATATTAGAAGGCCAAAGTGGAACGAACGCATTTTCGAAACGCCTATATGGATAATTCTGCAGTGCCGATATTTAGGTACAAAAAATCCAAGGGTTTAAGCGTCACTGTAGTTAATTTGGACTGGTGACCGGGTTCGTAGAAACGGTGAAGAGAAAAAGTTAAGTCTGAACCGAAATAGCTGATAACGCTGTTGCTTCACGAACCGTTGCGGCTCTGGTACCGTCAGATGCGGTTAATAGCCACTACACTAATCACGCATCATTGTGGAGCCGTTTCCATCAGCTGTCTGGTCTGTACCGCATCGAACCGCCAGAAACAGGCTATTGTCTTTCATTGCTTCAGTAATTCCTTCGATTTAGATTACAAGACTTTCATGGTCACCATCATTTTTTTAGCTCATTATTTTCGTGATCCGCTGTTATCCTTCTTATTTACCGCATTTCAGATGTTCTCTCTGTACATCACCGTACTCACCTTCCAGGCTTTCTTGCGCTTCGCAAGGCCGTCGATCGTGGCGGTCGAGCCCAAATCGTGGAACCAAAATAATAAGCTGCACGGGAATCAGCTGTACGAGCGGGAGGTCCATTTAACCGCGTACAAACAGTGAACTTTAGAATTGTTCTACTGCTACGCTAATATAATTGTGCCTGCTTCAGTTTTGAAGGGACATTTTGCCATATTTGACTAGCAACTTCCGCACTTTTTGAAATGTATTTCAAAATAAACCTGTATTTGTAAATTTTTAATTAAACTGGGACTGCAGTTTATGGGTTTCCGGGCAAAACAGTAATAATAAAATAATGAAATGATACAAATTTTAATTTATTTATGATAATAAAATATTTTTTCTGTACACTGCTGTAATCGCAATTGTCTTGTTCATGGCCGAGCGTACCAGAAAAGGACCGGTTCATGTTTTAAATGGAAGCTAGATGACTGATTTTCAGAAGTGCTTTTAAACAAGGCCAGCTTAATTTTCAAGAAGCCTGCTGCCATTCCATAAGAAACTAATGGGCGGAGTATTAAATCTGTGGCTCCTTAGCCAGACACGGTCACTAGAATGTCCTAGCTTTTACTGTTACGTAATAAAACTTAAATTTATTATAAAATATGAATTCCCAACAATCATCCCTTTAGCTGTTCGTTTATTCTCCTTTTTACGCCGACAAAAAGTTGATAAACAGATTGCATATTTCTACGTCCGCTTTTGCTGTAATGTCACGGCAGTACCAAGTGCGGCCGAGAAAAGTCGACTCTAGTGAACCCTTACACTACGATTTTCTTCGTTAAAATGCATTGTACCGGTCTCTTATTTTAAAAATTCTGTTAATTTAAAAAAAACAATTATTTTAAAATTATAAAAAAACTCTTTTAATTTTAAAAGCTCTTTTAATTAACAAAAGCTCTTTCAAATTTTAAGTAAACGCATTCATTAAAACCGACAGTTTTAGAAATGATAATCGGAACATAAATTCATTAATATAGCTAACTGTTAGTTGAAGTGCATCACTGGGCACAAAGAAGCTAACTGTCAAATTGCATGAGGGAAGTTTTCACTATGAAAGCTATTTATTTCAGATATTTTTATTTGTCCGAAAATTTTGACATCAGCCACCAGGTGACCGAAATATGAGACCGTTTGCTTAAAAGTGGCCGAAATACATGTATAAGACACATCCAAGTATCGAACCTTTGTATCCTTTGTGAAATCTTAAAAAAAATTGAGCATTTAATTTTCAGTTTGTCGTAGGCCTATTAATATCACCAGCCCGAAGGCCAGCCGAGTGGCTGTTTAGTTACAGATAAGTTACTGTAAGTACCCGGTTGCGCGCGTTTTGTAACATCTTTTTGCGGTCCACTGTATTCTCGGTAGAAACACAGTGAATCTCATGGCAATACATTGATACTTGCGAATATGTCAAGTGATGGATTTTATAATATACCAGGTAAAAGCATGGATACTGTAATCATATTGTTATTCAGGAAATCGCAAAGAGAGTGGATTATAGCTTTCTTTAGGACCCAGCGGCCGGCCTTAACGCAAGCTCAAACCAATACCAGAATTTACCGAGTAATCGTAGTACAGCGGCTGGTTTGGGGACTCCATCTGCGTTTATCTAGTCATAATGGCAGGCTGGTAAACCAAATTCATGGCTGAATTGTTCTATCAGATGCTCGTACAGCGTTTCAGTGCTTTTTTTTTTTTTTTACTTTTTTTTCAACCAATCCAAAGCGAACTCCTAAGCTGATCAACACCATAATACTTATTATGAACTTGAAAATCTGGAGTGTTTATCGGTATTCAAGCACGATTAACCAGCAGCAAACCAAATCGAAAACCGGTGGTGCAAAAATTAAATCGTTTTTATCGTTAATGACTGCTGCTTCTGTCTGGCGGATGTTGCTACAAAACAATTTTTTCTTATCCCGTCTGGCGTCTAATAAGAAAAAGTGCACAGCATACGGCGCCCCTTTGAAAAAACCTTCTAGTCACAGAATTAAAATCTCACCAACGAAAGAAACAAAAATGCACCGCCAAGAAATAAAACCGCACCAACGATGTGTGTTAGGCATGAATTCACAAAACACCTTCCATAGGAAACCAACGTAAGAACCGGAACTGGACCTGGTGCAAGGTAAATAACAGCTCCAACGCGTTTACAAACTTCAGAAATTTAAAATTCCAACATTTTCAGCTTTGTTTTGATGACTACAGACCAGCGAGAAACACATAAAAAAACACGTGTGAGATCAATAGCTATTCATGTAGCGCGCCACTTGGGGGGGGGGGTGTAAGTGACCGGGAACCGAAATATGAAACCGTATACTTAAAGTGATCGAAATATGAGGCATACCTTGTCGATTTTTTTTCCTTCTTTTGAGATATCGGTTGTTGGTTTCAATTCTGAAATATGCACGGTGCAAGTGTTAAGTGTTTGAGTTCAGCATGAGTTAGTGCACAGTTGCGTTTTTGACCATTGTTTATTCAACTTTATTGGTCATTTGGTCCTGGATAATACAGTGCCAGGACCAAATAAATCTCTCTACTTCACCATAGCGGCGATTTGTCTGAAGACCGCTCTTGTTTGCCATAGAGCAAAGAACTACATGACACAGCGGCAATATGTGCAGGGATGCGGTGTCTTCGGGCATTCTCTTGTTCCCCGACGCCAGCTCGGACTCATCCACAACCACATCTGTTCTCTCCTGGCAAAAGATTCGGAAAGCGCTTGTTAAAGATCCATGGAAGGACGGCGGTAATAAGTGGTCGGCAAGCGCGCAGATTTTTGTAGAAACCGTTTTGACACTGAAGGCTTTTTTCCCGACAAAAGAAAACATAAGAAAAATACCTTAAAGAAGAAAAAGAAGAAACGCTAACCGAAATAGTTGAAAACGTTATTGCGTCAACCGTTGCGGCTTTATTACTCGGTCGGAAGGCGGAAATCTTCAGTAGCCACTGTACTACACAAACCACGCAACATTTCCGCGCTGCTGCCGTCACGAACTGTGCCTTGCATACCCGGCGCAACACACTGATGCCATTATGCTTAATGCAAGAATGCTTTCTTTTTGCACATATTACACATTACGAGCATTTCATTGTGAACGTTCATTTAGCTCCGTATTTTCTTTGTCAGCCCTTTAACATGGCAGCCTTTATCTGCTACAGCCGTTCTATGCTTCCCACTTGACAAAAGTCATAAGCTATTTTCGCTAACTAAACGTTTTTCCTGTTTTTTAAAAGAACGTTTTTAATGCCATTTTTCAACATTTACCAAGAAGCTTTCATGCTTTCAACTGAAACAGAAACTGGGTTTAGTCTGCTAATTTCGGAAAGTAGGAGGCGCGCAGTAGCCCGTCGGACAGCTTTCTCTTACCGGCGATGGTCCTACATCAAATTCTACAGTAGATGAGAAACCATCCAGAAAAAAATTCCGTTGTTTTTGTATGCGACAGATTTCTAGGGCATCATACAGAAGTGTGCAATGAGCACTACTGAAGACTCATATTAACTTAGTAACAACCTTTAACCGTGTAGATTAACCGCTTATGTGATGACCTTTTTAAATTTTGTTCTATCTAATAGTAGCCCAAAAAATAAAAAAATTCACAATAGTCACCTTTAAACCCTTTTATTTGTTTTTAGGACGACAAAATTGTTTTTTGAGTAAAAATTTTTTGTGTTGCAAATATGCATCTAAATACAAGGGGTTTGTCTGTGTTTGCAGTGACAGCAATGCATCATCTTGTACATCAACCAAGATCCGAAAACATTGTGCCATTACGCTACGATTCCTTCCATCATAACTTATCAGCTATAAAGCATGAAAGCTTGGTGGCAACGGTTGGTTCTAAATGTAGTAATGGAAACCCGAAAAAGGTATAAGAATCATTCATTTAAAAAAATCGTCACTAAAACGTGAAATTTATTCTCTAAAAAATGACGGTGGTGAAAAGATTATTTTACAGCTTTTCAATAATGTGCTGCTATGACCATTTTACTGATTTATGATTTCTTAACAAACGAAGTACGAAAGTCGTAATGTTTTAAAAGTTACTGAATTATGTATTTAATTTACGTTCTGAAAATACAATATTGCCTACAGCAGAATTGATGGAGCCAAGGACGATGCAAAACGAAATCGAAGGCAACTTGTGCCAACGTCTTCCTGTTGACACAATTACGAAGAGCGGAAGCCACCGACCAGAGCAGTTAAATGTCTGGGTATGAAATATTAAAACTTTCGAAAATATTTTAATATTATTCAAACTTTTGAAGAACTCACACGAGGTCATTAAATTCTGATTTTTCTTATGTCTATATACAGTAGCATTGCTGCGACCGTTTGGTCGATTAAGAAATACGCATTTCTGTAGGACTGTTGCATAACCGTTTGCATTTGTGTCTGCTATTTTAAGCAGCGTTTGCGACTGTGCGGCGAAAACATACCGGAAAAACAAACTAACACCAAGATAACTTTAAGCACCAACGAAGTTACTCCAGGCTAAAAATAGTACAACTTAGCTGCAACCATCCCGTACTGATGCCGAAAAACGTGTACCACATCGAAAAGATTTTATTTGCTCTCGAATACCCGTGCCACAGGAATCACGAATCATAAGCGAGACACACACAACGTTTCCTCTTTGAAATGGATATTAAAAAAATTGACTTTCGTCGGTACGTTTGTAAGGCCAAATTCCCAGCCGCTTACTGTTCGCAGACAAGCGATCCCAGGACGGCTTGTCGCGCACTCGGCTGTATTTTAAAATCGACCGCCCTAAACACGTCTACTCGTAGTTCATTTCAGTACCACTTCGCAAAAAAAGAGACTATGCACATGTTTTCTCAATCCATATAATTATAATAAAATCAAGTACAGCACGGTTTTCTAATGATTTTTGATTTGGGTTCAGTTCACTACAATTCACTACAATAGCCAGTTCACTACAATAGCCAGTTCACTACAATTCGTTACTCAGAAATGAAATGAAGTTAAAACGCTCGAAATCGTTTTCCATGTCCGGCATATTAGCCAGCCAAAACGTGAAGAAGACTGTTTCGAAATTCCGATCTGGAGAGTGCAAAATTCATGAAATTGTATAGATAATTACAGTACAAAAAAAGAGGTGCCTAAGCGTCATCGAAGTTAGTTTTGACTGGAAACTGGCTTCGTCACTAATGTCAGGAAGAAAGATATGGTTTAGATACTAAACCAGAACAGCTGATATCGCTTGTGCTACACCGTTGCGGCTCTGGCACCGTGAGAGTCGAATCCTATAGGATTCGGCGGAGTTTGCAGTGCAGTGGCTAGCTAGCCACTGCACTGCAAACTCCGCGCATCATTAGCGCGCCGTTGCCGTCAAGGACTGTACACGCTATCATCTTTCTGAAATGCAAGACATGTTGCTTACTGAGATTTTTGCTGTAACGCTGTGAGGGCTTTCAGTCATGTAGCTTCTCATTTCTAATGTTTGGCATTCAGTTGATTTATTTGCCGCATTTGGGATTTTCCCTCACGAAGCCAACTTGCAGGTCGTGGGTTGCGCAATAACATACAGCGGCCGGCCGCGCTCCCGCCGAGCAAATCGAGCGCGCCAGTGAGCAGTTCCACGGGCACGGAGGCGTGCCCGTGTGCAACACGTTTATTCGCAGTTAGAATTGCAACGGAAAAGTGCGAGTCAGCAGCATTTTGATGATTACACGCAATTCGAGATTGTGAGTCTGCTCTTGTGCTCTTGTGTTATTATTATTTACAACCTTTGTTTAGCTGGAAGACAATTTACTCGGTCGAGCACCGGAAATCAAAAACAATACGGCTTTGCCCTCAGTTTTAACGCTCGGTAAAGAAAGCATTCAGTCGACAGTGACACAGGCAACGTATAGAAACGTACCGGAGAACGCAGAAATCGTAGTGCTGTGGCTATTGTTCACCTTCGACGGGAATCATTGGCCGTGAGGTTTTGAAATTTGAAGTAATATTCATGCAGAAACACGGGAGATGCAGTATAATTATTATAATTTGGTTGTTTTTTTCAGTCTTAATACAGCAGTGGGTACAGTAGTGTTGTTGACCTACCGTGAATGTTTGATGACTCAAACCATTTTTAAAAGTTAAATTTCGGGAGATGCATAAGTGTGCAGCACACTTATATGTGTGCATATATAGTTATTATTTACCTACTAGTATTATTTTTGTAAATAATTTGTTATAATTATTTGCTAACTGGCCAGTTACGGCTGGTGATACTTTTCCCGAAAATAAAAATAACGCTGATAAAGAAGTCCAAATTAAAGTTAACTGTAACAATAAATAAGGAAGAAATGAGCAAACTGGGAAGATGGTGGTGTTCTGGGAAGATTGCGACGCGAATGGTCTCTGCTCGTGCTGCAACCAGTCCGACAGTTTTTCTCAAATGCTGCACCGCCCTGCATCCAGTCGGAGATCAGGACCACCCGACAACAACAAAATCGTTACGGAGGAATGGCCACAGTTAATAAACGCAGCAAATACGTATGTTAATTGTTTTTGTGGCGGTTATTTTTGTTTTGTCTGTAACATCTGTAAAGAAATTTTGTATGAAGCATATATACAGTATGTACACACATCCAAAGGTCCGAACCAATGTTTACCCGGTAACTCTGCCTTACGCACCTCTGCTACACTGTGCAGAGCATAAGCGCAGCTTGTTGCACTGAAATTAAGACTGAATATCTACCTAAAAATTATGATAATAATCAACCATTCGGCAGTTGCACATGCAGCTAGCGAGCTGTGCTTTTTAAGGGTTCTATTAACGCAAGGAAAAGTATATTAAGCGTCACCGCAGTTCTCATCACCCAGTGACTGGTTCCGACAATAACGTAAAGAGAAAAAATACTTGAAACCGAAACATTTGATTATCATATTGCTTGATGAACCACTGCTACTATGTTAATCGTCGCGATGCGGTGGATCTCCAGTAGCCACTGCACTACACAAACCACGCATCATTCACGCGCAGAAGCCGTTGGAAGCTGCACTGCATTGGTCCTGCATAGCCCGCTGCCGTCTTTTACTCCAGCAGTTATTCGCTTCATTGTCTGCATTTAGCCGCATTTGGGATTTCTTCTCTGTATCACGTATCAGTTTGCCGAGTCCATGCGTGGCGCATTAACCTCCAGCGTGCCGACCGCGCTGAGCACCTCGAGGGCGGTAGCGAGCGGTTCCATGGCCAAGTGATCGTGACCATCTCCAGGGTCAGCGGACGTACTTACGAAAGTCGCTGGTGTGGTTGCACAGGAACTTGCATCACGCGCACGTGGTCCACTGATCCAACCTCTGTTATTACTCTACCGTAATCGCTGCCATTGATCTACTGATACCTTGTATTTCCGTTGCAGCATTCCATTTATCTTCTAGTCTTAAATCACTGACTTGATAATGATGGTTCATTGTAAAACATTATTACCAGAAAATGATTGGCGGTCAATTTTGAGATATTTTGTTCTTATACAGAGTTATTAAACTCTACAAAGTCCTTATAAGTGTAGACTAGCCACGTTATTTCCGCGATTCTCGTTATTTGCTGCATTAAAGAATAAAACCTAACGTAATATGAAATGTTAACAAATTCAAAATATTCCTCCCTTTATGGTGTTTAATTTTCCCTGCATTCACGATGGCAAAAAAATTTTCGGATAACAACATTGTCAATTTGTGCGGGGAATAACTCCCGTGCTTTCTGTAACGGCATTTCAATTAACGGTAATTGAATTAACCAACTAATGATCCTTACACTACGATTTCCTCCAACGAACCGCATTTCACTATGGAACACTTGCACTCTTTGAGGATTGGTTGCAGTATTCTGCTGTGTGATTTAAAATGCAACAATTAACACCGGAGAAAGCAGTTATATCTTTCATTATAGAACGCCGTTATTGAAACATGGCGTGGTCAAAATTATTGCGCAGAAAATTGCAGAATGTAGGGGAAATAATACTTTCCAGCTATTCGAAAATGCACGGCTGTGACAGCTTTACTGATTTTATTGATAGTTTTTCATTTAATACAAACTGAGTCCGAAGGTCTTTTTTTTATAAATTTCACTTAATATTTGACTTTCAGTTTTTATAAATCGCGTGTATTTCTTACTGTCGTGTTAATCAAGTAATCCCTAGATTCTCAGCACTAACTATCGTTAGTACTGTTATTGACGTTTTCCTTCGAAGTATTTGAGACAGCAGTTTGAGAAATTTATCTAAGTGTATTACATAAATTACTTACTATTACATACACTGTAAAGTTGACAATATGACATAGCGTCTGGCAGTTATTTTGTGCACGTTGATCTGACATGTTGTGTCGTAATGATTAGTGATTACTGCGAGAAAGCAGGTTTCACTTGTTTAAGGGGTAGTATGTAGATCTGCATCCCCATCTTGGAGGTCTTTTGAGCAAAAACATTGCAGCAGATTTAGACCGTCATCGCTCATTTGCTGGGTATCTGGCGTGGAAGTGGCAGTGTGTCGCTGCGGCGCTGACCGACCACGACTGCGTACCCGATCACTTTCCCCGATGCGGCATCGTCTTTGTATAACAGTCGTCAGACAATGATCTGAGAAATGAGAATCGAATCCATCCTGGCCGGAAGGAGTTATGCGTCTGATGAACGGATACAGTTGGAGCCGCAGTTACTAAAAGAGGAGTTCGATCATTTTCTTCCAGCATCTGCTTCCATATCGCCCGGTGCCGTATATGACTAGCGTAGGGAAGTGGCTCATCTCTTCCAGGAAGTACTGCACGCATGAGAATTTGATCGCCAGTAGTCTTTGATCTAAGAAATTATACATTCGTTTTTTTATTGATTACGGATCTTACCGTACCTAAAATCTCAAGAAAAAACCGGACTGCAGTTTTGCGTCTAGCCAGAAATCAAAGGATTATTTTAAAACATTCCGGCTTACTGTAGCGATAACTGTGGCTTCGGTAATACAATGTACGTGTCTGTATGTATATCACTGGTGTTCGCTGAAATGGCGACTTGTCGGTAGACTCCTATTAAATGACTTATTATAAAATATGAATTCTCAATGATCCTCACTTTTAGCTTTTTACTTTCCCCGTTTTCATGACGAAAATACTTTTTGAGAAAAATACGCTTAATTTTAACTTGGAATAACGCCCGTGTTTTCTGTAACTGCGTTGCAGTATCCTATGCGGAATACAGATTTATCCTGTTGACCCTTACACTACGATTCCCTTCAGTTAGAGGCCTTTCACTGCAAGGCGCTCCCTGGCTCCCACGCATGAACTGCTGGTTGCCCTTTAATTTAAAATGTATTAATATAGACTGAAAAAAAACGAATCGTTTAATTTAAAGTGGGGTTATTAAAAGTAATCTTCCATAAAAAATGACAGCATGTGGGTGAGAATATTAATTTTTCCGGCCATTCGAAAATGTACTTTTATGACCAGTTTATGATCGGTTTTAGTTCTTTAACAAATTTAGTGTCACCATTTGTTTGGTATTAAGAATCTGGCCATTTTTTTCTCATTCTTTTGAGATATCGGTTGATGGTATCTGTTCGGAAACGCGCGCGTTTGAATTCTGCATGAGTCTGTGCACAGTTGTGTTTCTTGTTTATTGCTCATTCGGCGACCGACTGTAACAGATTTATGGCGTCCACTGTATGCATTGCTTACGCTAGCGGAAACATTTTTGTTACAATTTTTATTGTTCAGTAAGTTCGTTTGTTTGCAGACCCCGGTAGATTTATGCCCCTAACGTTTGAAATATGTCTGCTATGCCTTATTGGTACACTGGTAAAAAAATAATGTCTTTTCCGTCATATGTTTTTGGAAACGCGCTGCGGTCGCACCTTTGCCTTTCAGTTCACAAATTCGTCATAACACTTTCACTGTGTCATGAAACTGGAGCCAATATTACATTAACAGAAAATCTGAAAACCAGAGGAATCGGTTCGACGTGTAACCGTCCAAAACGACCGGTCGTCTCAGACGACCGCCGGTTGTTTTGGACGGTTACACACGTCTGAAGCCAGCTGACATTTTAGTCGGTCCGCAATTAACAAAACGGACGGAACACCCTCCGGATACGTACGGATAGCCCGCTGAAGTAGGCCGCGCATCAGACACGCTCGCTCGGTAACCCGGCGGTCCAGTGGACACTGCGGACCAAACCGATCCGGTGAACGCACAATCCGGAGAACGGGTAGCGGAACCGCAGTGCCAGGATCGTAACCCGGCACGGCAGCCATATCACCCGGCCCGGATGGAGCGGAACAGCTCACACCAACGGTTACTCGGCAGAATTCGACCGGGAGCTCAGTCGACCGCTTGACGGGTGAGTCGCCCATACCGTCACAGGTCGAGAATGTTCGAGCCGGAATTGTTCCAGTGTCTCTAGAAGACGGCAGCGCGGAATCGAAACCGAGCGCGGATATAACTCGACCCGACCCAAACAGGCCGGTATTTCAGACGCCGAAAGGACAGCAGTTACAGACACTTAGCGGGGCACCGGAACAGATCACCGATGGCACGAGAAACGAACAATTGGCACATCTGGAAGTCCAGTTAGCTGCCGCCCGGAATATGATCGACCGGAAGAAGGCAAACCTGGCGGAAAGGGATGCGACTATCACCACCCTGAAAGCGGAGAATGCGGACATGGCAGAAGCCACCGACCGACTCGAAACACGGGTGGACACTTTTGCGACCGAGAGCGTCTACCTTAGGCAAGAGTGCAACAAAAGAACCGAAGCGATAGAGATGCTACAGCAACAGCTGTGGACGGCAACAAAAGAAGACAAGACAAGCGTACAAGAAAAAGCTAAATAAATTTCTGGCCGAGTCAATCGAGTTCATCACGTGCTACTCCGCGGCCCCTTGATTCTGTGGGACTGAACGACACGGCAGCCCGGACTACCGATGCGGCAAAACGGACAAATGCACGGAAGCCGGACGGACAGTAGAAACGGACCGGAACAGAAAGGAGGCTTCAAGATCGAACGTCGCAGCCGCACGAACCCATCCTGAGCGATGGATCTAAGCGGCGGAAGGAACAGGGACACGAGAAACCTGATTGACGTGGTGGACGATTTCGACACATCCGACAGAATGAACTTTCGATATCAGCCTGGCACGGATCCACTCAGATTTCCAGTAGTTCGCTGCCAAACCCGGTTGGTCACGTCAGTACACTTCTTCGGTCAATTAATCCGGCGCCGCATATCTGGCGTCTCGCCGACGCCGGACCAGTTTATGTCGGCGGCAAGGATCATTCTCGAAGTCGGTCGTCGTAGTCGTGGCGGCCGTTGTCCGACTGTCACTTTTTGACGGATTTCGTTGACGCTGGTCCTGGGTCCGATGTTGTGTTCGCGCCAGCGTGGGCTGCCGCACCGTTCGTTCTGGTCGGCAGGGTTTGTCTTCCGGTTATCGTGTGACCGCGGCAGACAATTGTTCTCCGACAGCTGGCAAATGTGCCCGGTGAAGCTGCGCTTCGATCAAGAGGGATTGTTATCTATGCTGCACTAAGCCCTTTTGCAATACGGCCTGCTGATACATCCGGCCGACCGGCTGTCTAAATTCGTGCTCCAGTATTGCATCACGGCGGACAGCTCTCCCGGCGACTCTCGCCGGGACGCGAAACGCCTTGGTTGACGGGTTGACCAGGCCGATGCCGACCGAGGCCCCCTACACGACCGGAAAGAGAAACCCAGAGGCCGGGCCGATGTTGATCGGAGTCGACGCAACGTTAGCAAATCGAATAATCTCCTGCGAGCGCTGATATCGGCCAGCCGGATGACGGACCTCCCGTCAAGTTGGACGGCGATATGTGAATTCAGGGCGGATCGGTATACCAGCTTTGCCGCCTACAAAAACGACACGAATTAGTGGCTAGCGCAGTAATCGCTGAGTTCATGGTCGCACGTGAGAGGGGCTCTAACCGGACATGTGGCGGACTAGTATACTTATACAAGGAACCGACGGCAGAAGGACCGAAGCACGGCTAGCCGTTCAGTTTCTGGATGGCCAAGTTTACGGCTCATTTCGCCGGCCGGAAGGATGATGTTCGTGCTTGCCAGTGCAGCCGACATAAGGATTCGCGTCGCCCGATTATGCATTTGCATCCACGCCACATTACGGACAGCACCAACTGAACCCGCCGGGGACAAGCAGGTATGGTAGAGGCACTGGAGGATACGGCGGGAACTACGGCGGAAGCCCGGATATGGAGGGAACTTCAGCCAGCCGCGAGGTAGGGGCCGCGGCAGTTTTGGTGGGGGTTAGCTGTGCCAGAACTTAACCGACCAAGGGGGATGGAATATAGCAGGCCAGAACTTTGGAAATCCAGTGGGCATGAATCCGCCTGGCCCGGCACGACGCTGGGAAACGGAGATGACGGACGGGTACAACGAGCAGGGAACGACTGGAACCACAACCCGTACCAACGCTGGTACTAGGATCGGCGCCGCCGCTGGAACGCCGCATTACCCGTCAGAGTGGCGAATCCTGACCGACCTGGCTTGGCGCTTCCACCTGGAACACGGGATATCGGGTGGCCAGACAGCCGGCAACGGGGTTCTTAGTTTCCAGGGCAGCCGTAGCCATGGTGCGCAAAGGACGGAAACCGCCCTGAGCGGCAACTAAAAAAGCTTTTTCAAATGAATTAGCCGCGATGGTTGCTTCGGGGATCCAGGCGAAACAATCAGAGAATGCCGCCAATGCGCTAGCTACTTCGCCATTGACTCAGCAGCTGCCGCCAGTGGTGCAGCCAGGAGGAACGAGTGCCCCTGTTTATTAACAGCAACAGCAGCCGATACTGCAGCCTGGGAAATCAAGCGCTCCTGTGTACCCGACGGTGGCGATGGACAAAAACAACGCCTGGCGGCACGCTTCCGCGTGTGCAGCGATTCTTAGCGCCGACTTCATGTGATAAGGTTATCTCCGTGCAGCGGGTGACAACCCCGAGTGACAGGATGGCGACCGAGCGGCTTGAGCAGACGGAAATATGGATTTCCTCAAAACCGAACGACGGATTCGATTAAAGGCAGCGGAACGAGACAATCAAACCGCCAGGCAGGCAATGCAAACGTTCGGGACAATATGGAATGCGAGTTAATTGGGGCAAGCTTTCCAGCCTGCCGGGATGGAGGAATTGACCTCGCGGTAAGCTGCCGATATGAGATGCCGTGGTGACGAGTTACTCAACTCCATCGGAACCAACGGCCGGTACGATCGGCATACGGCGCAAGTCGTAATGGGCCCAACTCGCCTCGAACGGCGAGCGTCCAGGACTGCAGGTAGTTGCGTTGGACAGCACAGATGAGCAGCATACTAATCCGACCGGACTGAGACTCCGTTCCCGGCTGGGCTGTGCTGTTCCCGGCTGTGCAGTTCCCGGCTGGGCTGTGCCGTTCCGGGATGTGCCGTTCCCGGCTGGGCTGTGCCGTTCCCGGCCGTGCCGTTCCGGCTCCGCCCTCGTGTGGTACGAGAACCACTCAACCCTCGAGCGTGAAGAAACTGGACCGTTAATGAATGACTGGACAGATTTAGCGACCGATTTGCGAAATGCAAGCAGGTCAACGCTACAACGGAATGAGCAACCACATCTACCGCTTGGGGCAAGAAACGCCGGATCAATACTTCGATGTTACGATGAACATAAAGTCAAATCATTACGCTTTCGTTTGCCCATGATGATTGATGGATAATTCTTTTACGGTATTTGACGCGCAGACTGTGCTGGCTACAGGTGAACCTAGGGGCTTTGCTCGGATGAAACCATAAATTACAGCGCTACAACCATCAGGCTCGGTGCAGATCGCTCCAGATGGGCATTTTCGTGCTACTTGTTTGCTCCAGTTTATTGATTCCTCAATAAAGCTGTTTACAATCGTTAGCCTCTATGTTGTGCTGCCGATAACAGTACTGAAAGCCGGACTAAAACCGTCAACGCATGGTTGCTTTGAAACTAAGTTTTAATTCGACTAACGGCTAGGAAAACATAAACATAAGAAAACCTTGCAAAAGACCCTCGGAAATTGGAATATAACCTAAGGAACTTAAGAATTACATAAGAAGACGAATGAAAAGTGCACTTTTGGAAGACGAAGGCGAATGCGCACCGCTGAAAAGGCATAGGCGGAGGAGAGGGCGGAAGGCGAAGGCGAAGCCACTCATACGTAGCCTCGATTAACAATGGCACATTTTGAGTTGGAGTGTCTCGTAGCTCCGTAACGCTTTGTAAGATTCTGTTTGAAGTAAGTAACGCTGTTTTACAGAACTTTCGGCACTTTACCGTACAGAGCTCATGGAAAGTGCGCGGCGAGACAGGCTGCAATAATGATGTGGCAAAATAAGCAACTGACTATTTTGCCGACCATAGTGCGGCAAAATAGCTGAGCAACTATTTTAACGCAGTGTGCGGTAAAATAGCCAACAAGCTATTTCGCCCACCCTAGTGCGGCAAAATAGCCACTTCGTAATAAAAAGGTATGTTTATTAGGCAATAGCCAACAACCTAACAAAAAGTGCTTTCGCGGTCACACTACTAAAAATGATAAAAATTAAGACGTTAAAATAGCTATTTAGTTAGTCAGTCTTATTAGATTTATCTAGGTGTTATTTAGTTACGCTTCAAGCAGTTATAATATAGAGAACTCCTATCGCCAGATATAAACACGGCTGCTTACTCGGCACATCCTCTCCCGACGTTTAACATGCCATTCCTTCTCCTCCACCGCAGTGCAGACAGACTGCAGCAACACCGCTAGCTTCTGCAGCTTGTCATCGCGAGGCAGCGTGGCCTCCACGCCATCCCACAGCGCGCCCGGCCAGTCGCCGCTTGTCATTCCACGACACCGCGACAGCAACGGTGCAGCGGACCAAATGGATGGCATCGCACGGTAGAGGTCCCCAAGGGGCCAGAAAATCATCCAGCAGCTGCGGATTGTGCACACCACAGTGGTTACGTAGCGCAACGCTCCTGAACCACTCACATGAGTCCAGTACTGGCAGGACCCTCGTGCCTCCGATGACATACAGCGCCGCCAGATGGATCCCGACCGGGGCCCGTTGCATCGCGAAGGCCATCACCTCCGTTACGGCCAGGAAGTCCTCCAGGTCGAACTGATGGCCGCGGGCGATTATGAGCAGACGCTTCGTTGTGCGACTGAGACAGTAGAAGATGGGCGCCGCCAGGTGAAGAGGTGATTATAGGTCTTGTTCTCCATGGTCCCGCCAGTCTCGATGAAAGGCACAACGAGCATGGGACCTTCCGCTGTGTAACACATCACTATCCATACTGTTGGACATTTTCCGTGACGATGAATTAACCGGGCCCGTTTCTCGCACAGTCGACACGGGAAGCTGGCATATGGTTGAATGCCTTGCCCTCGGCACATATCGGTAACCTCTTGGACGACAACGCCGTAAAGATATCAGTCGGCTTGAGACTGGGTGTAGATATCTGTGAAGCACACTCATGTTCCACAAGCCCGTAGATGTGTATGGTCACCACGGCTTGTCATGTGCATCCTCTGGGGGAAGGCATGCACGCCCCGGCGGCCTGAACAACATTCTGTGCAGGGCGTTAGTTTCAGCCGGTATCCCCGCAAAACTGGAGCCGCGAGGTACATCTCATACGTCAGATCGTCGACCGGACGGGTGCACCACGTTCGCGTGGCAGCGCGGCATGTGTTTGGCATGGGTCGTGACCTGCGTGGATACTGTCGCTGTGTCTCATCGGAAGTCCACCTCAGTTACAGCGCCATCTGCCGCCGCTCAGGCGAAGGATAGAAAAGCGGGATTGTATTTGTACCTGCAGGGCAGATACAGCTTAGGACAAAATGGTCGCATACTCAACATCTCCACATTCAATACGAATGCAGCGCAGTGCACTGTACGACTGAGTTCAAAATATCCGTTTCGTACAAGTGCACTGCATCGCTTGCGTACAGAATGCTGGGTACGGGGCTATGCGACCATTTAGTCCTACATTGTACATCTGTGTACCGCTGGCATTTGAAACTTTTGGACCATGGAGAAAATCAGCTAGCCGTTTAATGAAAGAAATTGGCAAGCGACTTCAACAGTATACGGGTGAGCCTCGCTCCCATGAGTACCTCCGTCAACGATTGTCGCTGGAAATTCAGCGAGGCAACGCTGCTTCCGTGCTCGGGACAATGGAGGGAGCGGCAGCATTAAATGAAATTTTGTTTTTTTTTATCTGTTGTTCTGAAACTGATGTTACCGCATTTTGTGAAATAAAACGATTCCATATGTTAAAAGTCAAAAGTGGCATAAAAAGAAGAATGGTTTCATTAAGGTGGTATGCGGAGCCATCTACATATTTAAATGTCTGTCAATATCACCTCAGCAAAGAAAGTAAAGGAAGCTTGCAACCAGAGCCTTTGCACTACGATCCCTTCATTTAAGTGTTGTTTTTCTTCTGAAACCTTTGCAAACATGTGCACGTTGAGCGACAATTTACGAGTTAATAAACACAGCAAATACGTATGTTATTTGTGGCGGTGATTTTGTTTTGTCTGTAAGAATTATAAAGAAATTTTATATGAAGTATATAAGTAAGTATACACATGAAATCAACGATAAACGGGTAACTCTGCCTTACCGCACCTCTGCTACACTGTGCAAAGAGAATATCCGCAGCATGTTGCACTAAAATTTAAAACTGAAATGTGTACCTAAAAATTATGATAATAATCAACCGTCGTGCAGTTGCACACGCAGCTAGCGAGCTGGGCTTTTTAAAGTTATATTAGACGGCAAGGAAAAGTAAGTTAAGCGTCATCGAAGTTGCCATCGACCGGTGACTGGTTTCGTCAATAACGTAGAGAAATAAAGCTTGAAACCGAAACATGTGATTATGATATTGCATGCTGAACCAAAGCTACTCTGTTGCTTATGCGATTACGATGTTAATTTCTCTAGTAGTCACAGCACTACACAAACCACGCATTCTTTACGCACCGAAGCCGTAAAAAGCTGGATCGCATTAGTCCTACATAGCACGCTATCGTCTTGTTCCCAAGCAGTAATCTTCTACGGTTTCTGCATTTTGCCGCATTTGGGATTTCTTCTCTGTATCACGTATTCACCTTGCCGACTATGCGTCCAGTGTGCCGACGGCGCTGAGCACCTCGAGGGCGGTAGCGAGCGGTTCCATGGCCAAGTGGGCGTGACCATCTCCAGCGTCAGCGGACGTACTTACGAACGTCGCTGTTGTCGTTGCACTGGAACTGACACCACGCTCACGTGCTCCACTGATCCAGGAAAAAACACTGACCTCTGTTATTTTTCTTCCGTAACTGTTGCCCTTTATCTACTGATACCTTGTATTTCCATTGCAGCATTCTATTTATCTTCTAGTCTAAAATCGCTTACTTGATAATGACGGTTCATTATAAAACATTATTACCCGAAGCTGTTTCCGGTCAATTTTGAGATTTGTTCTTATAATTACGGAGCTATTAAACTCCACAAAATCCTTAACAGGTGTAGAGTGCAGACAAGCCGCACTTTATTTCCGCGATCCTCGTTTATTGCTGCTTTGTACTGTTTAATTTTCCCGCGTTAACGACGACAAAAAAAGTTTTTGATAACAACATTGTATATTTCCACGGAGGTATCGCCCGTGTTGATATCCTCAAGGTTTTTCAGTTACATGATTTTTAGTTCTTATGGAGAACGATGTAGTTCCTTTCCGGTCTCCCAAGTCAAAAGATCGTACTCGAACTTGCTAAGTACGCAGAAAAGCTCCATACTAGTTCGAATGTGGTATCACGATTTCCAAATGCCAATAATCGTACTAGATTAGACCCAAAGGTCTCCACCAGTTCCAAGTTCGAACCGGAAGTTGCTACAATCACGGGATTTCCGTTTTTCAAGTGTCAGTTAATTAGCCACTCAAGTATAAAAGAATTGTTATGGCATGAGTTGAAAAATGGAACACTTCTCTTCCAAGTGTAAATATATTCTTTTTTATATTTATGCATTTTGAAAATCTCGCCGTGAGTAGTGCACGGCGGCGCGCTGCGGCTACGGGATTCAAATTAATTATGTTGGTTAAGAGCACATAAAGTAAAGAACTCTAGAGCACTTACAGAGAAACTGTTATGGATTTCAGAAAATTGTTCAGAAAATCAGACCATAATTGTCTGTTTGTTGTTTCGTCAGCCAGTCCGAAAGCACCACGTATCTTATAACCACAATTAAATACATAAAAATTAATATACAAATTTAATACTAGAACAGACAGTCTGTATACAATTATACAAATTTTAATGTACAAACTTAGTACAGGTAAGTTTCATATTTGCATTAATTATTAAGTAATTTGTTGGCTGGAAAACTGCAATAATTGTTAGTTTTCGTTTTTTCTGCTGTTACAGCAGCTTGAAAACTGCGTGCCTGTAGAAAGAACACTGTAGAAGCTGAAGTAGTCAAGTACATAGGAAGTGCTATAAAATTCACTATACTATAAAATAACAAACAGTATAAATTATATAATAGAAATCCTACAAAATTCACGTTTTACTGTGCCGTGTCAGCGTGTTAGAAGCGCGCGCAGTCAGCACTTACAGTTAGCAGCGCCACCTGGTAACATCTACAGCATACCGCATATGGGCACCTGACGCACACAAAGCAGCATCTCGCTGCACTGCGTCTTTATAATACGCAGTCTTCAACGGCATCTTTAAAATGTCTCCATTCTCTTGAGTGCAGTAATGAGTAATGGTTAATCTTGAGTTTTATTTTGTGAAGTATGGCGTATAAAATTAAAATTAGAAATTGCCTCATACTTATAGTGATTTCCGAGTGTGATTTTTAACAGCGTCATTGTAAACTTGACAGTTAACGTTATTTTGAGCTCGTGATTGTAGACTGCGCGTTGCATATGGGTATTTTCAAGCACTGATTTTGACGACTTGCACAAGGGTGAGCGAAGGCCAGCCTTGGATGGCTGCATCAGCCTCGGGTCCTTCAGAGGCTTTTAGTTCTCCGAGTGACTAGACATTGCGCTGGTTTGCAAGATATTTTGTTGGCCAAGTATGAGCAGTCAGAGGCGCAGAAGGTGCTGACGGAGCTGAAGGAGCATCTCGAACGTGGACGCCTGCCCATGCTGGGCGGGAAAACCCGCAGAACCCCGAGAACAAGTAATCACTCACGTCACACTCAAGTGCTTGACGGTAATCTCCGGCATCTCCGTCTCCCAGCCTCCGCAGTTCGAGGCCGCCTTCAAGCGTACGCTCCGCGAGAGGATGGAGCATTTGAAACAGGTAAAACGGCTGAATTCATTTATTTCGTTTGCTTTTTTCCTAACTTTCTAGTTCATTTGTTTTTTATCCCATTTGTTTACTAATATGTTTCTGTTTTTCTGCATAAATCATTTGCTGATCGATTTTTCTGAAATTTTGAAGGTGGTCAATTAAATGACTATTTCGTAATATTAATTTTTCGTTTTCTTAGTTTACTTATTTTGTTTGTGAGTTTGTTTTATTCTTATTCTATCATTTTTCACTTTTTGAATTTATTCATTCTGCTGGTGAATTAGTACTCTCTAGTCTGTATTAGTTTACATTTAAATGAGTTTTTTAAGGGACTATAATTTTATATTTATGGCAGATTTATATTATAATAGTGGATTTCGTAGTGCACGGGCAAGATGTCATTTTTATTTAGCGTTGTTATAGTTTATACTTTCGTCGTGTGTATATAGCCTTTCCGATTGTTCAAAAAAATTTACCAGTTTTCAGTTCTTATTCTAGGTGGCACTTTCTCCATATTTCGTAGTCTTTTCATTTTGCTATGGATATAGTTCGACCAGACTTGAAGTCCATTTTAGGTTGTCTGCTCTTGTGCCGTAATAATAATAATAATACATTAGTAATTTTGTTTTGTGATTTTTTTGTCGCACGGTTTTTATTTATCACATCGATAATAATTATTTTGTTAGTGCAAACAAGTATTAAATTGTGATTTGTGGTAGCAGTCATTTCTTGGAAACGAAATTTTATGTACATATATACTTGCTCATGATGTGTTTGTGTAATTGACAATTTTAGTTAATTTTCGTTATTTTTTGGTGGCGGCATTGTGGTTCGGAATGGTTCAGATTATGCCGTTGGAGACGGACATCTGCGCCGCGTATCGGCAAGGGCATGGACGACGAGCAGAAGTTCATCCAGAACCTGATGCTGTGTCTGGCCACCTGCATCAAGGAGCACGGCCCGCTGATCCAGAAGTCACGGAATTGCGCCCCCATCTGCCGGAAACTCTGCGCTACAGGCTGCTCATCTCGGTGATGGAGGAGATCGAGATCTTCAAGATCTGTCTGGAGTTCTGGAACACGCTGGCCTCCGAGCTTTACCTGTAGCCCCCCTTCAACGCCTACCCCGTCTCCGCCGGCGCCATCTTCTTCCCGCTCTCGCTAATAAGGAGTGGCGGCCTGGAATCTCCGGCGCAGCACCCCCGCCGCAAGTTCTACGACGTGGCCTCTCGGAGGTCCGCTACATCATGATCGCACGGATGGCCAAGGCGGAGGAGGTGCTCGTGGTGGGGAGCGAGCCGGGCGAGGTCGTCAGGGAGTGCACGAAGGACACCGACTCCATTAACATGTACAGACTCATGCGCGAGACGCTCGGTACGTTCTTTAGCATATAATCACGGCTTATATTCTGTACATTTGCTGCAAAGGTTTATTTTTGTTGTTGTTGACACTATGATGTGGCCATTATTAAACTCATTATTATCGCGGTAATTAATTATGGATACGCTATAGGTTATCCAGGTTATATTTCCAAATATTAACGATGTGATTATAATGTGATCAGTGTGATTATAATGTGGATTTGGCGAACCTATAAATATTTTAATTTGAATTAAATTTAATAGAATAATGATGAATTAATTAATTTAAATGAAATTTTACTGATTATTATTATTATTACGGCACAGGAGCAGATAACCCCAAGAGGACTACAAGTCTGGTCGATGCCTCAGTTATACCCCGTCAGTCATATTAATTATGAAATTCAACAGGTCGCAATGAAAAAACATTGCTGAATTTTTTTATGGTGGTTATACGAGTGTTGTTAAATGGATACTCGTACGTTAAAAATTATAAGTTAATTTTCGAATATTTATACGCACTGGATGGGCTAATATGAGCATTTTGTGTCATAATTTGTATATGTTGTTCTCTTACTTCTCCAGTTCGCAACATTTTTTCCGACTTCTTATTTGGAATTTTTAATGGTAGCGCACGTTATGAATGTTTCTGTAAACAATGGTGCACCTGCAGTGTATCTGACGCACCTGGACCCTTGGATAGTGGACACGGAGCGCGTCTTGGCGCAGAAGGTCGGGAAGCTATAGCTGCAGGCTCCAGATGAACGGCGCGGAGTGGTCGCGGTCGTGGTCGTGGAAGAATTATTCTGTTCGGGTATTTTGCATTTTCTTGCTGCAGTTTACTATTTTATTGTTTAATTATGGATGCAGTTGTGTTTCGCTGTTGCCCATTAATATTTCGGTGATGCGACCGTTATTGTGTTTTTCATGGGTTCCATTGTTATGCTTTACTGTTTAAGGATATTCGGTGCACTGCCGCCTAAATGTTCGGAAAGTTCCTAACAATACCTAGCATTGTTCCTCCGTTCGTTCGTTATAACACCCAAAAAAAGTACGCAAGGCGGTACGAAAAACACTCCCAATTTAGTAACTACACGAGGTGCAAACTGGAAGTTCTAAGTACCAATCAGGTCTCTAAACCAGTGTCGAAACCGGTACCACTTTTTGACTTGGGTCTGCTTCCTTCAGGTAATTTCTTAATTTTCAGCACCTTTGCAATAATCATTGCGACATACATCAAAGCAGTTATGGCCGGATCGAGTTATGTTAGTGATGAATGTAACATCTGAAAGCGCTGTCACTAAAGAAAGAGTTTACAATGATTACTTTTTCACGATTCCTTGCGTTTAAGATGACGAACGTTGTGGAGTGGCTCAAGTACGGGCGACGTTCTGATTGCAGAAAAACGTGAGCATCTGATCGGCTGTTGTCTTTGGCCCAAGAAATTATACATAACCATAGTTTTTTTTGGCTTTCGAATATCATGCAAAACGTTTTGAATGATTAGGAGTTTTATTTTATTTCAAATCTTAAAGCACTGAGGTGAGATGTCAACAAAACCGCTGGAATAAAAAGGAATGCAATTTTCGTCGGACCATAAGCTGTGAAAGTAAGTTAGAACATGCTTATGTAGAATACACGCATGGCGGAACTAAAGAGAAGGCGTAAGTGCGCCATGGTTGACGTCACAGAAAGGCAAGCGGACCGGCAGCGCAGTGCTTTAAGTCTCGTAGGCTCAAATACACTACCACGATAAGCGGATTACCCTTCTTCGTGCTGTAAGATTAACATGGAACAGCTCAAAAGGAAAAGCAAAAAATTTCAAGTTATCTACTGTAGATGTATGCAGTAATTAGTACCGAATGAGGTTTTGGGAACATTTTCGAAGCGACATCTGTACAAAGTGAACTGCTTACATTTCAGGACCTTTTTGAACCATTTATTCAAAATCAAATGCACTCTTGAAAATTAAATAGTGGTCTGTAGGAAGGTGATAACTGACTACCGTACTAACTGTACTAACGAACCAACTCAGACACATCCGCAGTTGTTCATTCAGTGATGTCCACAAGATGTTCATAGATGTTCTGTACAACACTCGCTTATATACCACAGTTGGTGACATAACAGTCATACATTAGTCAGCATTTCTCCCAGAAGTCTGATCATCATTAGGGATAGGTGTACTGAGTGGACGTTACACTCACTGATCAGCTATGAAGATTGTACACTCATAGATCAGCTACTGATTACGCACACGTAATACATTTCCAATCCTAACTTGCACGCACATTATAAATCAAAAATCTTGGAAAATTTTCCTCTTCTTTTTAGCTATAGGCTATAGCCCGCTCGTTTTGAACTTCTCCTAACTCAAAACCGCTTGGACATATCAACTACTGGAGCCTACAAGTCATATAGCACTGTTCAGATGGACGTCGTGGCGTCGCACCGGAAGTAGGCTTGTCGCTGTTATGCCTTTCTGTTTGGTACCGCCATGATACATGCTATGGGTATCAGTTTTGACTACTTCGGGACCAGCGCCTCATTGCCGACGCCCGCAAAATGCATTCAAACGAATAGTTGTTGACATCTTTTTCAATTGCGGGCTTTTCCAAGGCTTTCGTGGCTGAACGGCGGCTTGGATCATCGCCACCGTTAGCTGATGTTCCGCAAAAAATGATCCGAATCAGTTCCATTGTGGCATTGGCCGATAATCCCTTAGTGCGTCGTTTCCGCAGGAGACTCGGGATTTGAACGGGGGCTCGGAACTCCGAGCGTAACTAAAAATTCCACCGGCTCTAGCTTCCTCTGTATACGAAGCAACGCCGACTTGTAGAAAAGGAAGCTGAAACTTTGAAGCGTTTTTCGGCTATGCAGTTGAGCTTGTAGATAAATAGATAGCAGAGCAGCCATAGTCAGAAATAGAGAAAAGCGTAGCACAACGGCTGTCTCCAGCATAATGCAACCGATGGCTCACAGCATTTTCTTATCAAGGAAATAGATCTATATTATGATCTGCCGCCCCGTGGAACTTGGCTAGAAAAAACCGCTGAACAAATTAAAAAACCGATTTCACCATTAAACTCAGCAGGTTCCAAAAGGGTTGCACATGCATTTTGTTTTCAAAAATATCTGCCCTGAGACCATCGCTCGGATGCCGGCACCGGTGCAGGCATGAGTTCAAGGTGACCTTGAAAGATCCTTTAAAAACCGTTGCGTGGAGTAATTATTAGTATTTAAAAATACAGAGTAGGGAAGAACAAAACTGAATTTTGTCAGTCTTCTTCAACCCGACTTCAAGACCGAAATTCTTCAAATTTTGCATGTAAACGCACATACAAATAAAGATCGTTTTTACATCGATCCAGAGTGGTTGGAAAAAATGGTGCAGAGTGGGTTCGGTGTAAAAACTATCATTATAATAATGTGGATTTACGTGAAGATTAGAATGATTTATAATGATTTATAATGAGACTGATATGATTTATAATGAGACTTTAGGTACACCTGAAAACATCTAAACGTTTTGGAATTTTGATTCACCCATAACTTTCCAACCGGATGTTGTGCGCGCAAACGGATTTCACGCCTACGTATACGGCGGTATACCCATCTTTTGGACAAAATACGAGTATCATAAAGTAATGCAAAATACTGAAAATAGTGATCTGGAGTGCGCGACAGCGAAAGTTCCCGCGGTTTTACACGAATTTGGTGCCACGTACCGGGCCAAATCCCTTAAACATGTCATTTAAAGCAATTAGTAAGAGAACCCGCCTTACGTGAAAATCAGCAAATCCAGTGACCGAACTGATTGAATGATCGAACTACCACCACTGTTCAGTGAAACGAGCTCTCTAGGGGAGTGAGTGACGGATTACTACCACAGTCCAGTTATCAGTTCGCTAGGCGATTGAGTGTCCGAACTACCACTCCTGTCCCAAGCAAAGAGCCGCCTAAGCGAGCGAGTGACCAATTGCACGAAAGCGATAAATTTTTTAAAAAATTTTAATAAATTTACAGTTTATTTTTGGGCCATTCAATTTCGCCGAAATTATAAAATGTTTACCTAATCAAAATCATTTGAATAAACTGGCAGTGGAGTGTGCACCACAAAAAACGCGGAGACGAATCCGTAGCTGTTTCGAAGAAAGATCCGAAGAAGCCCTGGTCAGTTCTAATATAGCACTTGAGCTGTCGAGTGAACAGAACCGCGCAAAGGGTCACACTATCCACTGACCAAACATTCCCAATACCGGGAAGCCTTTGTGACCGCATGTTGACGGTAGTCACAGGACCTGGAGTTAGTGTTAGTGATTTTCAGTTCAGATAAGATCGGAACCGTTACTACTGCCCAGCTCAGTGATAACACTAGCACTGTAGCTGACGCCCTGTCGATGAACAGACCCGTGTAAAGGCTCACTCGCCTATCCACCTACAAAGACTACTGAGAAAAGGAAACGGTCGCCATTGTCCAAGATCAAAAATTTTACTACTGCCCTTTGATCAATACTATACGATACCAGTGTCCACCAACAGCCCATACCAATATTTAGGGATCACTGATCAGGGCTGCTGAGTGAACGGACTTATACACGACCTGCTATTAATACCACTGTTCGGTAATTAGGTCCCCGTCCATGTGATCACTGTCGCTCGTTATACTGTGGATCGACCGGCGTTCAGTGCTGCCAACTGAACGGAAGTATTAAAAGATTTACACAGGTCTAGCCCACTGAATAACGAGGCAAGACCAATTTTATTCCACGATCAAAAATTATTATGTTCTTAACAATTAGCGGAACAGTTACTAGATATTTAGCACCGCTCCTATATTATAGTGGTGCTACTAAAAATTTTGTATTACAATAAGTCATGAACCGATCAGCTATTAATGTTTCATGATTAGAGTAGGCTACGAACCGAAGACAATGCGTAATCCTAAAAACGTTCAGTAAACGAGGCGAAGCCGAAGCCGTTTCTTAACAAGAAATAAACTTGAAAAATAAATAAATCTACAACAACCATTGTTATTCAAGAAATTGAGTGTAGACCACAAGAGCATCTGAGGCGAAGCCGAAGATGACTCTTGTAACAAATATTACTCGTACAAACGTGGTCACATGTTCTTTTTAGCAAAATGCCCGTAGAAACCCGGCCTTCCGTGTAAAATAACCGAGCCTGTGAGAAGAACATTACGGTTATCGGATTTATTATTTGCATTTACCGCACTTATTTTCTTTTGGAATTTCCTTTTTTTGTCCCTGTATCAATGCGTTTGTAGAAGCTCAGAGTTTTTTAGCAGGCTTTACTATGCGTAAAATAATTCGCTCTGCACATTCCACAATAAATTACTGGACTTAAATTACCACAATTTTATGAAGTTTAATTTTCCCTGCATTCACGCCGACAAAAAGATTTTTGGATAACAACATTACAAATTTCTCCGGGGAATATCGCCCGTGTTTTCTGTAACGGCATTTCAATAGCTAAAACGACATCGGCAATGAAAACTACTTATCCCTTACACTACGATTCCCTCCACCGTAGAGATGGCAACGGCTGGCTTAACGGCTTATCGGCTGGCTGCGGCTGGCTAAAATAGCGAGCCGGCTCGAAGGTATCGGCTCACCTACCTGAGCCGGCTCGAACGGCTCGGCTGAGAACGCGAGCCGACTGAGCCGGCTCCGAGCCGGCTTAGCCGATAGTTTTTTAGCGCGGGAAAACACAAGTACTTTTTAAATAAAAAGCACTTTGTTCTGTTCGCTTTTAATCAAAACTGTTTTGATCAATTTGTATTGGAAAACGGATCTCCGAAACAAAATTCAGCGCTTTTATAAGAACATCGAGTTTTCAAGTCTGAAAATCGGCTTTGAACGGGCCAAAAAGAGCCAAAACGTAACGTTTCAACACATTTTTCCCCACAATGCGCAAGCCGTTAGCCGACATCGGCTTACGGCTGGCTCGCGGCTGGCTGAGACTCCGAGCCGGCTCAATCGGCTCGGCTAGCATCGGCTACGGCTACAATTTTGGGTCGAGCCGACTCAGCCGAAGCCGGCTTAGCCGCGGCTCAAGCGGCTTCGGCTGAGCCGTTGCCATCTCTACTCCACCGAACCGCATTTCACTATGGAACACTGCACTCTTGGAGATTTACTGTAGTTGCAATATTCTGCTGTGTAATTTAAAATGCAGCAAATAAATTGCTTGTTACTGAACGCCGTTATTAAAAAGTAAGCAGTTGTCATCTTTTCTTAGTGCAGTAATTCTTTGGAATTTATACATGTACGAGTGTTAAAAGCATCAGTTATGTTAACATCAGCTGCATATTTCGATTGTTTAACTTTAAACTTATTCGACACCGCGATATTTCGTCGCGGACAACTAGTCGCAGGACTTTTGGTCGCAGACATTCACCGCAAGGTCATCTCGCTGCGAGACGTTTCGTCGCAGGACATTTTGTCGGTAGGACTTTACGCCGCGCGACTTTCCGTCGCATGGCCGCTTCGCCGCAAGGATGACTCGACGAAACGACACTTCGCCTATCAGATAAATGATTTACTAAGCTAAGAAAACAGCCAGAAAAGGGAATACTAAAAACCAAACCAAGCGAACAACCAAAGAAACCTAAGGAACCCAAGAAAACCTAAAAAAATTAAACCTAAGTGACCATAAAAACCAAAGAAACTTAAGAAACCTAAGCAGACCTAAGAAAGTCTAAGAAAGGCTAAGAAAACTGAAAACCTAAGACAAATTAAGAACAAGCCTAAAAAACTGAAAATCTGGTGAGAATTTAGCGCGGTGAATTATTTTGCGGCGGTTCGTCGCACCGTTTAAAAAGTCCCAAGACGAAATGTCCGCAACCAGACGTTATGCGTCGAAATGTCGCAAAGTTAAAATGTCTCAAGGCATGATGTCCCAGACCGAAGTGTCGCAGCGTCCGAATGTCCGGCGGCAAAATGTCTTCGCGGCGAAAAGTCGCGCGTCAAGTTTGAGTGCGGCGAAATGCCACACTCCCAATTGTCCGGGTGCGACTTAGACACTTGCCGCATTTGTAATTTTCTCTGTCCCTGCATCACGAACTCATCTAGCAGGCCAAAGATCGCCCAGAAACCTGCAGCGGACTGGCTGCGCTCCCAAGCAAACCGTGGGCTCAATGCTCAGTACAACTGACACGTGGGCGTAGCTATTTGCAAGGTCAAGGGCTGTGTTCACATAAGCCTGTTGTGTGTGTTCACTGGAATTTGCACCCCGCAAGCGTGCTTCCTGATTTACGAATTTACGATGACATTCCGTAATTTTCCGCTCACATCCGCTGCGTTCGATTATTTGGACTTCCTTTGCCGGCTCATGGATACAGCCAATGTACTGTACATCTGCAACTGAACCGACCTGTTTATTTAGAGATTTCTCCACGGTTCGGCAACTAGAGCGGCACACCTGCCGCGTCCCGTTCATTAGGAGTTAGAATTTGAACTGAAAAGCGCAGGTCATTAGCATTAGGTGAAAATGCTACAACTCGTATATTACGTTATCTGAGATTCTTAGTTTGTCTTGGCGCTCTCGTATTATTTCCAAACATTAGCAAGGAGAGAGGAAGGAAGCAGGTAGTATAGCAGGAAGACGGTTTATTCGGTCGAGCGCAGAACACTAAAGATAAAAACTAATACGGCTTTGCTCTGAATTTTAGCGCTCGGCACAGAGAGCAAACAGAGCCATTCAAAACAAACAGCGATCTAGAAACGTACACGAGACTGCACAAATAGTAGTGTGCTGAATACAATTGACTTCCGGTAGGATGTCAGGTGAAAATGATACCAACTCACAAACGCACCGCTGCTAGTGTACATACAGTTTTTCTTTACCTAAATAATTTCATTTTTTATGACAAAAAAATTTATCACAAAATGGAAAGTTTAAACGGAGAATATCGCTCGTGCTTCCGTAATGGCATTTCATTAACATATCTTAAATTGCATTTTTCTACGGAACAGTGCAGGGGACTCGCTGATCGTAGAAAAACGTGAGCATCTGTCCGGCTGTAGTCTTTGATCCAAGAAGATAAACTTGTGGAACCACATTTTTTTAATTTTTTGCATATCATGGTCAAAGCTTTGAACGATCAGGCGTCCTAATATATTTGGAATCTTAAAGCATAAAAGTAAAATGTCGTCAAAACCCCTACAAACGGACTGCAGTTTTCGCAGGACCATAAACTGTGAAAGTATGTTTAAAAATGCTTTATTAACACACGCCGTGTGTATTATTTGCGATTACTTCGGGACCTGCGCCTAATGGCCAACGCCCGCAAACTGTAAGCAAGCTAATTGTCATCTCCTTTATTCGCGGGGTTTTCCATGGGTTTCGTGAATGGACAATGATTAGGATCTTCGCAGCCGGCATCTGTCGTCGGCGCACCAATAAATCATCTGATTCAGTGACCTCTCCTGATCACCCACCGATAATGCGTAACTTCTTCGTAGCGGTCTCCTTTTACCCGGGTTTCCCGGTTATTCGACAATCGCGTAACTGGAAATCCCGCCAGCATTGACTTTCATTATAAAAATCTGTAATCGAAGCAATACTGACTTGCCGAAAGGCAGTTGAAACCCAAAAGGCCCTTCTCGGCTCTGCAGTTGCGCTTGTAGATAAACAGATAGCAGAGCCGCCATAGTAGAAAAACAGAAAAATGTAGCACAACGGCTGTCTCTTCCGTAATACAAACGCCGACTCGCAGCAATTGTCGCAATAAATACTGAAAAAGTGGTCACGTGTTCTTTTTTGCAAAATGCCAGTAGAAATCCGGCCTTTCGTGGAAATTTATCTGGAGTATATAGTAGAAAAAATTGTTTTCACATTATTGCTGCATTTACCGCATTTGATTCTGTTCGAATTTTCGCGTTTCTCCCTGTATAATGCGTTTGTGGACGATCAGATTTTACGCACTTGCTTTAGTGGTTCTTAACTATGCGTAAGATATTTTGCTCTGCATGTACCAGAATAAATTACTGGGTATTAGTGATAATTGAACTCTAAAATATGCTGGGAATTAAACATTATGATTAATCTAATTAAAATTAGGTCACTGCTATGCGCCAGGAAAATTCCTGGCGCATAGTCAGTTTGCTATGCGCCCAGAAATTTGCAGCTAAAAATAAAACAAAATTGCTTAAAATCGTTGAAATCGTTCGATACACCACAGTAAGGCCTATTTCAGGTAGACAGCCATAGCAACACTAAAGAATTATCACAGAAAGTACAGTTTACGTATTATTACAAGTACTTACAAGTACTAACTACAAGTAATAATATACTTGTACAAAAATAAAATACAAGTACCTTCCTGCTCTGGAAATCGAAGAACTTGGTGAACAATCTTACTTCCTCACTAAAACTGATATTCCAATTTCGGAGATCCGATACTAATATTTGTGATACTAATATCTGATCCTCCATTGCTGCAATGGCAGAAAACGCTCCAGAACCAAGTGCAGAGCTGCAGCTAAAATACGAATTTTGGGACTATTACGAAGCTAATTGGTCTACATGTCAGGCACGGTGGGCGTTACATCTGCGAAAGCACTTGCGATTACTCGGGAACAATACTACCAACAGAATTGAACGCTTTTTCGCAATGATTAAAGCGGTAATGAGAGGACAAGGACGAAGAACGCCGAAGAAAATGCATCTTTCTGAATGCATCGACGTGGTGATGGCTGCCGTTGAGAGTAAAACTACATTGTCCAGTTTTGCTGAGTTCACCAATCAAGCCAAAAAATTGGTCATGCATGACTTTCCCGATATCAAAACCGGATCAAAAGTTGGCACACAGTTGACAAACTTTGCAGCGCTCATTGTCAAAAAACAGTTTCAACTGTTCACCAATGAGAATTATGTTGTCGCCGGTGAGACGGATGCATCCTTCGAAGTCCTACATGAAAAAAGCGGGAAGCAGTATCAAGTGGTGATAGCTGCGGAAACAGGAGAACACACCTGTAACTGCTATGTATCCTGTGTCTTCGGACTCCCGTGTCGGCATATACTGTATTTCACGTAAGAAAATTCCGCAAGGCTGCTTTATTCTCTTCTGGCGACTGCCTGATCAGATGGCACCGAAATTCGACAGAATCAAACGGTGAAGTTGAGCTTTATCGGGAAATTGTAGAAGAAGCAATCAAAGGAACAATGGACGAGGACATGGAAGATATTGCTGGAGAAGCGGCCGCTGTCGAAAAGAAGAAAGCGTTACTGAGACCAGAGCAGAAGTTTCATGACGCATTTCGTCACTTCAGTCGTGATTTTGCTTCGGTTCTGTCGTCACAAAGCGGCCCACGGTATGCCTACATTATGTCTGAGCTCGAAAAGGCCTATAAGCTCCTTGATAAAGGATACTTGTTTGTGGTTCAGCCATTAGAGAAGTTCACGCCTAAATCCACGCAAACGGAACAAGTGGCGAGTTTAATTGTTTATGTATATTACATTTTGTTCTGACAGAATCAGTTTCTTTTTAAAATTGCGCTAGGTTTTATTGTCAGTTGATTGTCAGTCAGTTGTTTAATTTCCTCATCAAATATGGAATCACGCACTAATCTTGAGAAGAAGTCGAACGAAGAATTGAGAAGCCAGTTAAGAGGTTTGGGAAAGGGAATCGCCGGTAACAAAGCTCAGCTAGTGGACCGCTTGTTCAGCGCTTTAAAAGCAGCCCATTCCAATGCCACCGTATCGGCACCGCCCGCGGCGGGCCGTCTTTCAGCGCCTGTCCAGGAGGAAAATCGACAAGTGCAGCCCCTTGAGCTAGACATTTCCATTGGACCGAATTGAGGAAGTCACCGTTATAATTGGCCTCTCCACAGAAAGAGTCGCGCAGCTTAAGGCAAACGGGTTTGTCAAAGGTGATGACTTGGAGTTACTTCGGAAAAATCCGGATTTGATCCCCAAGGCCATTGGCATCTTCTGTGAGCAGTTAAAGCTGACAAAATGCTTGTTCCCGGGCGAGCCATCCCGCAGTGTATCTGGGCAGCAGCAACCGCAGGCGTCCGGTGGACCACTGCGGCATCCTAATGTCCGGCCGGCAACGGTCCGACCATCGTCCCAAGCGTCGGGTGAGTGTGACATTTTTAGACGAGCCGTTAGATTCTGCCGCTTTTGAACTGCCTAAGTTTGCCCGAGATTTGAAGCCTGCTCACGAGATTGTTTATTCGCGCGCCATGCTGGCAGATGACGGACGTAAAAAAGTAGGTCCGTGTGACCTTAAGTTTGGCGAATTTATCTGCGGCGCCCTGAACATAATCCGTGACTTAGCTCGATCGCCCGATCATAACGCTGTTTTAATAGAGTACGTAGAATATATCGAATTTTTCGTTGAGAAGTCCCGCGATTATCAGTCGAAATACGTGCTGCAATTTGACGAAGAATTTTGGAAATTAGCTAATCGGCAAAAGTTAGCGCTGAACGATTTTTCGGCGTGCACCAACATTATTCACCGCCATTTCCACGCTGCCAATCTGATTGTAGACAGCGGACGCTTTCCGCGCGGGTCCCGTCCCAATGGCGGCCCGCCTCGTTTTCGCTCTCAAATCGCCAGTAGCCAGACAGCCCGTGGGCCATATCTCGCCTGTGATCGGTGGAACGACGGGAGGTGCAACACACGCGGTAACTGCTTGTTCCCACACCACTGCGAATTCTGCTCCGGACCTCATCAAGGACGCTTTTGCCGCACCGGAAATGTCAATGGGCAGCAGCCAAACCGTAAACCGGCATTTCGACAGCAGAGCGGGAACAACACCGCGGATGGACAACGCAATTGAGAGCGTTTCTCTCGCTAGTGACATTAGCAGTGCGTTTCCTCCACCGGCGCATGAATGTATTCGTACTGCTTTTCGCATTAATTGTTTTGGTGACAGTGAACTTCTGCATTATACTAATATTGTTGACTCGGATTTAGTTGACCGTTGTTCTTTAACTCGCTCGTTAGCGGAATGGTTTTATGCGCTGGGTGATGATCACGATCGCCATTTTATCTTGCATGGTATCGCCGTTGGTTTTGCTATTGTACCGGATCTTAATGAAGTTCGCACTGCAGAGTGCAAAAATTACCGCAGTGCTTTGTGGGGTGACGCGAAATTCGCATTAGATAGAATATTTAGTGACGAGTTAACTGCTGGCAAAATAAGCAGGCAGGTTACGAAACCAATACGTGTTCAATCTATAGGCGCAGTACCGAAAAAAGATGGCGGGTTTCGCCCGATAACTGATTGCAGTCGCCCGGAAATTAATTCACTGAATTCTTATGCCGTTTGTGAAAGTTTCTCTTTTGCCACGTTGGATTCCGCATTAGCTGAATGTAAACCAGGGTGTTATTTTGCTGTCACTGATTTAAAATCGGCGTATCGTTCAGTACCCGTATTTCGGCCGCACCGGCAGCTGCTGGGTTTTCGTTGGCGTTTTGACAGAGTTGACGAATACTATTTGTATGTCGATAACTTTTTAAGTTTTGGCCTGTCTTGTGCTCCAAGTATTTTTCATCGATTATCTACCGCCGTAGCGCGGATGATTCGTAGACGTGGTTTTAAAATTGTGCCGTACCTGGACGATTTCCTGGTGATTGCTAACAACTACGAATTATGCGCGGCCGCTCAGCAGGCGCTAATAGTATTACTTTTATTGCTCGGCTTTGTTATTAATTGGGACAAGGTTATCAACCCCACGCAACGGGTACGTTTTCTTGGCATAATTATCGATTTCGTGGCGCAGAAAGTGGAACTACCAGAAGAAAAGATACAGAAATTAGTGTCTAAATGCGCTGAATTCGAAAATAATGCAAAACTTAGTAAAATTCAACTGCAGTCGTTACTGGGTTTGATTTGTTTTGCGTCTCGAGCAGTGAAAGGCGCACGGGCGTTTTCCCGAATTTTTATAGATGCAGTTACTCAACTGCAGCGGCCTCACCACAGAGTGAGAGTAACTGCACTAATCCGCAGTGAGTTGGTTTGGTGGCAAACAGTCGCACCGCAGCTTAATGGTATGACGCAATGTGTAATGTCAAAGCCACGCCGTGTGATTCGCATTTCTACAGACGCGTCGTTTTCTGGGTTTGGTGCTACATTGGGTAATAGCTGGTTAGCCGGCAGTTGGGAGTTAGCGGTTATCTCCCATCACCTACGCGTATTGACAAATTTTATTCGTCCGCCGCTGGTTAATCATAGTTTACGAACTAACGTAAACTATTTGGAAATGGTTGCCGCTTGCATCCCGATCTTGGTCTGGGCACCGGCGTTCGGTGGTTGCACGATACTGATTGAAAGTGATAATCCGTCCACGGTTGCCTTTTTAAAACGTGGTTTTTGCAAATCTCTGGAGGCTCTAAAGTGGTTGAAGTTAATATTTTATGCTTCGTGCCAGCACGACTTTTATGTGGACGCTTGCCACATACCTGGTGCCGATAACAGTTTTGCAGATGCTCTGAGCCGCATCACCACTGCTGACATCTATAAGTCAACCGTTGTTGACCGCATTAACAGTGGCCAGAGTTCACTGCGCCTGACAGGTGACTACTGTTCCAGGTACCCAAACAGCCAATCTCAACCGGATCCTGAACTCGTTGCGGCTGAATGCTTTGGCGCCGTCATCCCTTCGCACCAGAAAAGTTCAATGGTGCCGATACTTAAATTTTTGCGATCGTCATCGACTACAGCCAGTACCGGCAAAGCCGCGCACCATCGGGTTGTATATTGCTGAGCTGTCGCGCAGTCTTGAATTCTCTTCGGTGCAAAATTATGTGGCAGCCATTGTGACGTTACATCATTTTCGTAACAAACCAGCGCCCGATCTTAAGCATTTTATGATTAAGCAAGCCATGGAGGGAGTGCGCCGTTAGCGCAGGGAATTTCCAAATAAAAAACCTCCTATTCTAATACGGCATTTAAAAGGCATCTACAGGGCCTTACACCGACTTCCCGCGGAAGTACGGAAAGCGTTTTGGACGGCATGCCTATTTGCATTCTTTTCGCTGTTGCGAAAGAGTAACTTATTTGCCGCACCGAATAATCTACTGCACATTTGCTTTCGGGATGTCACGGTGGGGAAAGATAACTTGTTCGTTTCGGCGCCCGTTATAAAGACAAACAAATATAGTGGACATAATATTCTTATTCCACTTCCGATGTGCGCCGGTTCAGCATTTTGCCCTGCAAAAGCCTTCTTGTAACTGCGTGACTCTGGCGTGCATAAAGGTCACCGATCAGTCTTCTGTTACCGCGATAACAGTGGTCGGGTGAAAGAACTGTCAGCGGATCGTTTCACCCAGCTACTACATACCGCGTTACATGCAGCTGGGTACGATGGCGCGAATTTCAGTATTCATTCCTTCCGGCGCGGTGGTGCAACATTCGCGTCCGAATGTGGAGCGTCACCAGATGCTATCAAAGCGCAGGGTAATTGGGGTAGCGCGTGTTTTGAGAAGTACATCGCGCGCGACAACGACCGTCGTCTTGTCTTTGCCCGTGCCGCAGCCACGGGTTTTCCTTGGGCTTCGTTTGGGGGCTCACTGCGTTGAGCTGCTTGTTTGTCCGCCTCTCCTCGTGCGGTTTGTTCGTGTTTCTCCTGCTGTTTGTTGTGACGACCGTGTGTTTAGCCAGAATGTTGTCTTCGGTGTTCGCTACGCCCATAAGAAGTAAAGCTTCTGTGCCGATCAGTCGTTCCGATATTTTTTGTTTACACACCATTCACACGCAGAGACGTTATCAAATTGAAAAGACCGTTAGGCGGGCTGACTTACTGTTCTAGCGAATGCCTTGATTAATTTTCTTGTATCAGATAATAAAACAATAAAACAAAAATGATTGTTAAATATAAAAAAATTCACAATAAGTTTATAATTTCCTTTTTTAGCTATCGGTATAATCATAGTTTTTACGTTTTTGATTTAACAAAAATTAAATTTACACAGCGAATAACGCCTTCTGTAGTAGCTACGAAATTGTGAGCACCATACGGATTGCAAAACTCGTTTGCCTTTGCACTACGATTCCCTTAATGTTGTACTTTATTAGCAAGATTTTCGAGCGATATATTTGCTAGCAGTTTGTTAATTCCAAGAAATTCACCAGGTTACAGTAATTATTGCTGTTTTTGACGCTTTCTGCGGCAGTATTTGAGACAACAAGAAATTATATTAAATTTAGGACATTATACAGCATATTCGTAATTTTTTTAAATTTTTTCAATGTCGCGGTCAAAATTTCGAATGGCATGGCACCGATCGTAATGGATCTGAAAATAAAAATCGAAATAACTCCAAAAAAGAAAACAATAAAAGGAGAAATAGTTTAATAGTTTAATGGTTTAACGTCCGCACACATTCAGGGCAAGAACCCAATCCGAGGCAGCAGACACTCACAACAACAACAATTCTCCAGAATACACAGTATTTCAGATCAAACTTTAAACAAGAATACAGTAGCGTATTTGAACACCACAACTCAGTACACCCACTCCCTTACAAACACATTTGTTGGCCAAATCTCAGGTTCCAGAATTTTTTCGCCATGTCTTTAAACGTACCAATGCGGGCAAACGTGGATGATCGTCTATCTCCACGAGCAGGAACGTATACACTCACAAATCTTGTGGGAATTCCAACATCTTCCAGCTGTTTGGCAATGAACGCATTGTAGTCCTTAACACTGTCAAACTTCGAATCCTTGACCCGTGGGATACCTCTCACACAGAAGTCCGCATGTGGCTGGTGCTTCACTTGTAGTGTTTCTGTCAGTTCCTTCGAGGGTCCATCACTCATTCCAGTACGCGTGTGACCAAAATATTGACCAAAATATTTTGTAATTTCCATATTTCTAATTACACGGGCGGGAGAAATGAGGAAATTTACTTTTGGAACACGCAGCAGCACAAAGCCGATTCTTGAATCAGGACGATCTCTAAAATATGTATAAAGGAAGTCTTCTTTATCAAATTTATCCCAAATAAAACCACCATGCTCCAGCGGCGCCCTCTACGCCCGCTCCGCCACAACTTGGCTAGGTCCTTCCACAAAATAGACATTAAATCCAGGATTTATATTTCAATACAACTTACAAACTGCCGCTCTGCTTATGGTTTACTTTTCCCACCGGCACCTTCATGCGGAACCCGCTATTCCTTTTAATGTTTTCAGTATTCGGCATAGCATGCACTGCACCACTAAAAAATTCTTGGCATTTTGAACGCTGAAAAGAATAACCAAGATCATCAGCGCTGTCCGACGTCTCAAGATGGCGAAACCGTGTTGTCAAAATGCCGATGCACAATAAAGTGGGAAGAATTCACAGCATCAGAAATAAGCGCCCCGGAAGTTGGTATCGGTTGGTGATTGGCTCTATCAACAACGAAATGAAAAAAAGAAGATTCTCTAATCTGAGTATGTGGTATTCTGTACAGCATGAATTTCGTTAAGCGTTGCGACTGTGTTACTCGTCGCCGTACGGACCGCTGTTGAGCAGCCACTGCACTACATAAACCACGCATAACAGACACGGGGTCGCCGGCGCCAGGTGTCTCCCTGTTTCGAAACAGAATGCCACATACCATCTTTTCTATTAAATTATTTCTTTACATTCTGTTATAAGCAGAGAATTGTTAGGTTTATCCAGATGCTATTTTCAGTGTTTGACTTTCAACCTACAAAAAGCGTTCCAAAAGTTTCTTTCCCAACTTTTTTTTATTTTCGCACACACATGTCATTCAGCTCCTCTCACCCATATTTTTCTGAACGACATCCATTGATCATGTCAATAAAAAATACCACGTAAGTATGCTCCTTCTGGTTGAGGAAGTTCGCGGTATCTAGCAGCCCATCTTGTGGGTTTCTCGCAACAGCTTTCGTATTGCGCTTCAGCAAGTAGCAAATCTGACCTTAGGCATTTCCAGAAAGTGCTCTCGTCTGCGATATTACGAGATTCGTTCATGCATCGAAAGCTGTACAAGATTAGTAACTATTGTAATTATTGTATTATATGTACTGTATACGCGAAGTTGTGCGTTTGCGTGCAGGAAATCAAGCAGCTGTGGTTTAAAGAGGAAGAATGCACGATCAAGGATTGTATGCGAAGAAGGCGCGGAAGGTGTTCTGGCCGGCACCGCAAACAAGCTGCACATTGTGCAATTATCCATAATCATAAATAAATATTTCTAACGAAACATTTGCATAGAACGCCGCTAGCTTTCATGATTGTGAGAATCAAAAGAGGGAAGTGGATCGGCGTTCGGATCGGCAGCGCCATTGAAAATCCGACAGAGACATTGCTTGCATAAAACTGAAATATTTACCGGAAACTTAACTGCCATACTATTACGGTAAAAGTACATACAGTAATGGTTCGTTTAAGTGCGTGACTGGACACGCAGAAGCTCTCATCGCAGCGTTATTCAGCAGACACTAGCCTTCCTCACGGCGAGTAATACGACTAATCGTACTAACAACCGAAGAAGAGTTCAGCGGTCTTTACAGTAGAGCCCTGCAACGGATTGGTAAATCCGAACCGCTCCGAATCCACTCCGATTTTCGGAGCGGATTGGACGGATTTGTTTTAAAAAAATTCGGATCGGAGTGGTTTCGGAGTTTAGGCTTGCCTGAATGGATCGGATTCGGATGTAATTATGAACCCGAATTATCCAAAATAAAATTGTATTTTCAAATAATTTTTATAGAATTTCCATAATTTTTAGGACAAAAAGCATCGTCAGCTTCGCGCTCCGCGCGAGGCTTTAGTGTGACTCGGTAAAGCACTGAACATAGCTACTTCTATTACGTTAACTTCAGTTACTGTGCCATTTGTTAGAGGCGAAGCTTGTTCAATCAAAAAAAGAAACCTGAATTAGGTACAACTTTTATGAGTTTTTTTGTTGAGAACTAAAGGAGATGCCACTAACACGTGAAAGCAACTGTGGTTTTTGCGATGGCAAAAATACCGAAATTTTCGGAACTCGCAACTCGAAAAACGCCCAGGTATGAGCAATCTATGGCTAAAACGACGCAAAATTTATACGGAGATTACATAAAAATTAAATAAACGTTCTGAAGATTTTGAAAATTGAAAATTTTGATGACAACTTGGCGTGCGCTATCTTTAATTGTTGCAGCGGATAGTATAGGTATGTATTATAGATTTTTCTGGAATGAGACCAAAAATAAATATGACAAAAATTTTCGGAGCGGATCGGACTGGATTCGGATTTGTAAAAAATATTTACGGATCGGAGTGGTCGGAGTATGATTTTGAAAATTCGGAGTCGGACTGGGTTCGGAGAAAAATTTATTAGTTCGGATCGGACTGGACGAAGTTTTCGACTCCGTTGCAGGGCACTACTTTACAGTGAGTTTTTGCAATAGTTTTGATTTGCAATCGCTCAGTACTGGTTAAAACTCAAAATCATGTGTTTTCAAAGCCTCGGGCGCCATCGCTATGGTTGCACAAACGGTACATTGGAATCGTCGTTAGAAACGCTGCCAAGTGAAATGCTGTGCTGACATCTCACAGCGTTATATACACTGAATTTTTATTAGACATTTGGGCTGGGAAATGTGATACAGAGTATCAATTAATAAGAAAATCATAACATCATTTTCGTTCATCCAAATGAAAGGCAAAGTACACATCTTCCTTCTCTACCAGGTCGCTAAATGTGCCGAGAACAGAAACTGCATCTCCTCTCTGAATCGCTATACCAATTCTTCGGCGTAAAAGCTCTCCTGAGCTGGGGTTGCCTGTACTGTCGATGATCTTTCTCGACACAGCTATTTGAAGAACTTCTTCGTCAGTGGTCCGAATGCACCCGTAGTTTCGAACGCCAGCGGTTGCACGATGTAACGTTCTGCCAGCCCGCTACACTTTCCTAACTTCCGGTTTTCCAGTATCTCCGCTGCACTACCCGGCAATCTGGACGTCTGTGCGATGTACGTTTGGGCAAATGTGTCCGCCACGGTTACATCCCACACCAGCGGCTTTCCATTTTTCCAAGGAAAAGCTGTCACACCGTCGGGCCGCTTTCCATCGCCTCTGCCCAAGCTCGCCGGCTCGAGTGACGATGGCACTTTTGCCGAACTCAACGCCCGAACCGAACTCACAGCGTTATATATGTCCATGCGTGGTGTAGTTCCTCGTGAACGACGACGACCTTGAACGACTTCAACACAAGTTTTTGACGGCTTGTGGACTTCTGTGGATCAACTTATAGAACGCTTGTTAGCTATTTTTTGATAAAGCGTTGTCGGCCTTGTTGATTTATCCCCGGTTTAATTATTCCTCCATTAATGATTTATTTACCAAGACCTGCGAGAGATCAGAAGTTTGGAAAGTAGCCCTGTTTGCCCACCTGTCGTTTGTAATTAACTTGAGATGGAAGTTCAATTTATGTTTTTAATACTGCTCTAAGGTCCCTTATTGCTAATTATGCTACAGGATATCGAATTACTACTTGCAATCACTAGGAAAAAGATCCTGAACATCATGTTGCGCCCTGACACCAGTGCCGAAGTTAGTATTTGCAGCTGGGCTCTGTCGGTAATGTGAAGATGAAAAAAAGCATCCTAAACGAAACAGTTAAAGCCTAATTTCCTTGCAAATTCAGGCTTTGTTCTTGTACTTTCTGGAGATACAGCGAGTAGCCACTGTACTACACAAACCATGGAGAAATCGAGCATTCCACTTGTTCCACTTACGCCAGCAAACTCTAAAAACGAACTGCCGCTTTCGCCGAAACAAGCCGGTCGTTCAGCAAAAGTTCGTTCACCAAGCTGTCGGTCAAACAAATTGTCGGATAAGCATTTTGTCGGTCAGTAAGATAGTGGTCAGCAAATTGTCGGTCTGCCATAATTCTATTTCCTATAAACGCCATAATTACCGGCACACCGACACCGGTAACTACACCTTTATAGGTGAGCAGAATTATACGTAAAAAGTGTGTGCCATGTTTTCATGAAGAGGCCACAATGTAATTTATTTTTTCCTTTACGTTTAGCATTCAGATAAATTTAGAAAACGACGATGTGTCTGACATCTTTCGACTATTCAGTCGAGGCAAATGCGTCAAATACATGGTATTCGAACGTCATCACGAATGTTAAACTGCACGGTACGAGCAATAAATTTTACGGATGCGTAGTAGCGTCCGTTGACGTGGGTACTGTTGGACGTCGTCATGCGTATCCGCTGGTCCAGCCAGGTAAAGTACATGTTTTTCACTTGAAAATAAATTGTTTTATCAAATGAATGACTTTTCGAAATATGTCGCTAACCAATACATTATAGCTACCGGCACCAAAACTGATATAACAAGTATTACCCCTCTACCAGTACACGTACCACTGCCATCGCCACTACCAATATATACGTACTTTTTTTTTTTTTTTTTTTTTTTTATACGTACTTAATAGTAACATACAGTTAAAATGGCGAAAAGTGCGCCGGGTGTATTTACGCCTTACTATTATTAGTGAGGGTTGCGATCTAACGATCATAATTGCTGCCAATCTTCGACAAAATTGAACGACTTCGGTGATTGAACAAAATGACGTCCTGTTTAAAAGTAATTTATTTTTCCGCTTGAATGATACTGAGTTTCTAGTTTGAAATCACAGCCGAAAATTTTAAAATATTCTGTTCTTTAGTACATTATTACCTTTAACTGTTTTGTGGCCAATTTGAAAGATATTGTTGGTTATACGGTACACCAGATATACAGTGCAATATACTGAAGCACCCAGGTGTCAAATTATAAAAAACCGTACGTAACTGCGTCTTACGTACAGTGCACGACAAAAAGAAGTTGATGAGGCGCGACCGCACACTGGCCGGTTGATTTCAACCTTTTTTGTCGTCCATTGTACGATATTCTTTTACCATAGGTTCTTATATTTTTATAATATAGAGGAATTAAATTCAAAAAACCGTTAGGCGTGTAAAATAACTGCTCTACGATTACAGACCCTTACTCAAATAAGGAAACATGAACTATTATCAAATATAAAACAATTTAAATAAGTTAATAATCATCCTTGTAGCTATTTTTCTCGTTTTTATTGTGTCAAAAGATTTTGATAACATTTTTGTAATTACTACTCTAGAGCAAATAATACGTGTGTTAGCTATAATAGCTACAAAATCGTGTCCAGCATTCGCAATGCAAACGTTTCGCCGTTGTACTAAGATTCCCTTCCTTGGAATATAATTAATTTTGCCATATGCAGTACTTCCACGCATGCTCGCTTGGTTGCAACTTCAAGTTTAAAACGTAATACAGACATGAAAAATACAAAATCGTCTGTTTTAAAAATTCGTAGTTAGAACGTGGCGCAATCAGAATTTTTCTTCAAAAAAAACCGCATAGTATGGGTTCTTTTCCAGCTATTCGAAAATACACTGTCATGAACAGTTTATTGAAGGTTTTTCATTTTTGAGCACATTAAGTACGAAGTTCGTAATTTATTCGATGTTTTCAGTTATTTGAATTTTAGTTCTTATGGATCTGGAAATATTTTTTATCGGTATGTTAATTTCAAATAATTCGGTGATTTTCAGCACGTTGTATGAATAATACTTTTGTTGATGATGGAGCTTTTTTTGGAAGTACATATTTGAAACAGCAATTTACTTCAAGAGCACTGAGGCTGGATGAGTTACGTCCTTCATTGATGGACAAATTTCAACCGCCGTCACTAATGAACCTGTTTACAACCATTATCTTTCCATGATTCCCTAGCTTTTTATGATTACAAGCTTGTCCGGTAATTTCCTACGTAAAGGTACAGCTAACGCGAAATTTGCGCTTAAAATGATGGCCACGTCACTACGCTTATCTGATTGATTAAATGCGCTCCGCAGTTAGATCGTTCATTACCACACCGGCCGTTTTTTAGCCACCTAACGCCAGGCAGTTACTGTTATTCTCATTGAATTATATGGCGTGCACCAAGCCACCAGCCAGCCAAATGCAAGTTACGTGTTTAAACAGTGTGGCGTGGCGCGCCGTAGTGCAAAGTTTGGCGTAACACGCAAATTTGTGTAGTTCGCTGTATTGATTCGTCAGAAATTACCGGACAAGCTTGTATATGAGATGACTATCGTAGAGCAGTGGTTCATCATCAGGAAAAATGACGATTTCTGAAACTTACTTTTGGAGCGCCCTTTGTACAGAGTTGATTTACGATTCAGAACGGTTTCTGGCATACTCGGTACGCAAATTTTCTTTATCCAAGTTGTCCCAAATACGTAAAATTGCTCTGCTGCTGCTGCGCGCCATGTTGCCAATTACACAACTTTGCCAGGTGTTGTAACAAAGTTACATTAAATCAAACAAATTTATTTACAAAAACCCCCAAGAACTGCGATGCTGTTACTTTTTCCACTAACGTCTTTAAACGGAAACCGCTATTGCTCTTCTTTTTAGTGCTTTATTATTCAGCGAGGCCAATTCAGCACACTGCACCACTAAAAAAATTACTGGTAAATAGAACGCTGAAATAAATGACCACGATCATCAGCGCTGTCAAACGATCATAAGAAGTCGACACCTAACGACGGCGTTGTCGAATGCCGATCAAAATTCACAGGGCTCATGTCTACGGAACATGATAAATAAGCGCCATCCAATTTAACATGGCTTCATGAATAAGAAATGAGAAAAAAGATGAATTTCCAACCGAAGTATGTGTCAGCACTTTAATTACGTTAACAAGTTAGACTGCAATACTCGTTGGCGTCCCGACAACGCTTTAGTAGCCACTGCCCGTACTGTCCGTATCTGTACAGCACACTCCACGCCTAATGTAAGCTGCGTACTCATTGAACAACGATGAAACGGTAACCTTGGCAGATGACCACCAACTGGGAGGCATTGGCCGCACACGTCCTTAACTCTTAATGGCCTGACATATTTTTAACCGTTAACGCCTGACTGCATCAAACTGATTCAAGTGTTAGCCATTGGTCTGTTTGGAGTAACTGGCTAATGTAAGTGAGAATAGATCCAGAAGGGGCACAGAGAGAGAACTGGACAACTTCGCATTCAGCACACATGGCATATACACTGGCCTACCTATGCAGCCTGTATCTGTATAGAGCTGAAATGCTATCTCTTGCGCTTACCTTTCTGTACGACAAAAGGAATTTCATTTTCTGATGCCGGCCTATATCTTCATCCGGCTAAGCGACACCATCGCGGATGAGAATTTTTTTCACGGTGTTTGCAAACATAGCACTTTTAAAACTTGCCCATAAGAAGCGTCGATAGTTTGTACAACAGCCAGGATTTATGCGTTCTACAAATGCTGAGCGAGTTCTTTGTAGTGAAAGTTTGTCTTACTTCCGGCAAAACTCTTAAACCTGCGTTTTTCTCTTAAACCTTTGTTGATTAAATTTTGCAAAAATTATCAGTAGTATGCTACGCATACCTACATAGCATACCAGGGAAGAAAAATACAAAATTTCAGTTCGGATGGCGTGTGCGTTTTGTTTTCAATCGCGATGAATCAGTTTGATGATGTCAGGCCATTAAGGGTTAAAGGAACAAGTTTGATGAAGTAGCACATATAACGCGCAGCTTCGGTTTTGTTGGTTTCTGTTTTGTAAATCCAGATATTCGTTAATCTTGCGTATTGGCTGGGTCTTCAAGAATACTTTAAAACTGTAACTGTTCGGCGATTGTTGAATCGTTGTTAGCACAAGAGACATGGCGCCTTTAAACACGCTTTTTCGTATTTATGAGCACGATATGAAATTAAAACGATGCTACGCGTTACTTTACTGTATTCTTTATATAAAATAACAGGCATCGCTCTCTTTATATAAAATAACAGGTATCGCTCCAGCAGGCATTACAGCTTGCGGCTACCGCATATAAAATAAAGGTCACTTCAATGCGCCAGGAATTTCCTGGCGCATAGCACTTTCGTAAAATACTAAATGTTCGTTAAATTACCTACAGAGAATGTGATAAAAAAAGCTCAGAATAAAATCCAACATTGTACTGTGGAGTCTGTGGCTAACTAACATCGGTTGTTTTGCCGTGCAACATCACCGTGCATACAGGAGTGATAATCAGAGATATTAAAGGCACCGTACTACGATTTTAATACTTACTTTAGTACCGGTTTGTCCATGCAGCAACGACTTTAATCGGCTAACGTCTGTACGCGTCGCCCAAAAGCGGGCTCATCATCCGCGCATGTGATCAATAATTAAAATAATTAGAATCTTAAAAAAGACAATCATTACTGCCGTTCCAAAGAAATTAATATTAGCTGCGACGCGCAACGCCTCACGCTCCTAGATAAGAAATTAGAAAATCGAAAGAAGAATTCCTCCACAAGAAGATAGTTTGTACCAGTTTAGTGGGCAGACAGGTCACACCGCATCGGGGACCAACGCCCGCCGTTCCATGAGGCAGTATCGTTGTGGACCAATGATTTTTGCAGCAATTTTCCCTGCAGTTTAGTGCCGAGCTGCAGCGCTCCATAATCACATGTACACTGCCGCTCTTGGACACGTATCCACGGAGCGGCAAAAACTTTAAATTACCAAAACAAATTAGAATGGTCAAAATTTAGCGATAAGAGTTTTAAGCGTAACTATTTTCCAAGAGACCACTCAACAGCAGGATGCGGTTGATCGAAAGAGAGGTAAAGAGGTTACAGCACAATGGATGCAAGCAAGGCAAATCCGTCGATTACCTCAATGCATTTTTCTGTTGTTTTCTAAATTAAAAGCTCAGATTTTTTAATGAAAGGTTTATAAAATTCTTATCATTAAAAATTATTACCTGAAACTGTTTGGCGGTTATTTCTGAACTTTATTCTTACATGAGAGTTATCAAAATGTACAAAATTACAAGTGTAGACTAGCCGTTCTTACTTACAGTTAGAGATTTTCGTTATTGGTAGCAATAAACAAAACAAATACATGATGCAATAAGAAACACACAGAAATGCAGAAGAAGACCGTATGATAGCAGTTTGCCGTAAGGAAATGCTACGAGCAGATAGATACCCGTTTTAATTTTGTTTGCTCACAACACGTCTGTCTGATCGGTCTTCCTGGGGATGACTTTGCCAGGCGCTGTCACTAATGTCGGACCAACGGAATTCGCATTCGGAATTTCCGATGTTATGTGCAGTCGCGTGCGATTTATGACAGGCATATTAATCCAGCCAATGCTTAATCGTGAATGAATCCATGAACTTAAGAATAGTAAGGTTCTCGTGCGTTGGAAAACTGGATGGCGAATAAAAGTGGAAAATGGAATTAATACCACTGCATGTTGATTTCTTCGCGAGGGCACTATCCTTGTCGTTAAATAATCGAATAGTCCTGATTCCTTCATTTTTCCCTTGTTACTACAAAAAATATTTTATTTCTGCGGTGTTACCATACATTTTTACGGGCAATACCACCTCAGCTAACAAGACGACCGCAATCCAAACCAGCGCCTTTCCACTACATTTCTCGGCATTAAAGTACGGTTTTATTCCGAAACATACGTGCCTGTGGTAAATTTCGAATAAGAACAAGTAACGGTCTAACCGTACGAGTACTTTTACAGTAGCTTATTAAAAAACACGCCTGCGATGGTACATACTAATTGAAAGCTTCGAAGCTTACTATTTAAAAGAAACCTACGCTTTTAGTCTTCTTATTACCGAATGATTTGGACTGCTGATGTTTCGTGAACAGACAAAAAATATTAATAACAAAATAAATGTAAATTACTGAAATAGTAACAATAAAAAATGATGAAACAAAAAACGTTGAGTACATCGTGTGCTCGCTTGAAGGCGGCGGTTATTGAGGCCTCCAGATAGAACCCTCGCAGATAATTGGGGCTCTACACAGTTTGGGATCCTTGCTGCGCCGCGGCCGCACTGCTTTCTCTATAACGCCGGTCTCCCCAGTCAGCTGCAGGAGGAAGGTCACCTTTGAGTTGCATTTACTGTCGGTTAGGCAGCAGTGGCACCATCTGCTCCCTTGCCACCAACAACTTGGCCAGACCCGTCACCCGTGCCCAAGTGATTCTTGGGGCATACGCCTCGGGACATTTCGCATTGCGTCGCAGCGACAATTCGTACCGTTTCTTCTCGTGGAATTTAGCCGCATGAGTTTCAAAACATTTGACAGTCGGAAAATTATGGAGTGGTATGCTGCACCAACACTCCCATGAAAATTCGCGAAAAAACAAATGGCCTTTATACAAAACCTATGTAAGGCCAAATTCCTCCCGCGAACTGCCCGATAACGCGCAATCTCACTACCAAATGTCCAGCGATGCCTTGCGCTTAGTCAACTCTATTAAAAGATTTATTTGAAATTTTGTAAAAAAATTTCAGGCTATCTAAATTTTTCCCGTATCTCTTAATTATCATGAAGCTTGAAGTGCAACACGCTGCTCTAGCAGATATCTTCATGCTTTGCTAATTCAGTTCACTACACTGAACTACTCAGTAATGCTTGATCGTGAAAAAGGTCGGCAGCAATAGTGAGAGCTGTCCGCGTTCTAGCAAGCCAAAACGCAACGAAGAATATCGTCGCAAGTAATAAGCGCAGTAAAAATACATAATATAATAATGATCCATATTATACATGCAGCTCTTTTTGTTAGTCTGTAACATATATAAGTACTTTTATGCGAAGCATTACATATGTTTGACGGGTGACTGTGCCTTTCCACCTCTGTGCAAACAGAATATTCGGTGCTTGTTGCATGATAAAATAAAAATTGCATAACTGTGAATATGCATAACTATGAATTGCAGTAATACGAGTAATAACCATCGCGGAGCTGCACAAGCAGCCCTCTGTTGTTTTTTAATGTTTCATCAGACGGCCAGAAAAAGTAAGCGTCTGTAACCGACCAAAACGTCCGGACGACTAAGACGTCCGGCGGACGTTTTGGCCGTTAAACCGACCAAACCGTCCGGGGGCCAAAAAAACGTCCGCCGTAAATTTTGCCCATTCAAAAATTTTTGCATTCTCGATGCGACCTCAAGTTCCTGAGAGCGTCTCAGCCCAGACACTTTGGTCGGAGCACTATTTCAGCCCGGACACTTTGGTCGAAAAACCACTTTAGCTCGGACACTGTGGTCGGAGTACCATTTCAGCCGTAATACCGATTACGAGAATAGACGTCCGAACTGATGTAGACGTATTCCTACTCGTACAATACGAAGCAAATTTTTGTACATTATGTACATTCTGTTTATACCATAAGCAGATTACTATGCACGATGACGTTTGCCAAAGACTAAGGAAGTTTAATGCCGTATGTAGCTTTTAGCACACCAATTTCCGTTTGAACTTCATTTTACTTACATTTGCGGCCCACCGTCTCAATAGAAATACAGAACCTTTTACCGAGCAAAAACTATTTAAAACGCAATCTCGATATCGCTAACTAGCGTTTTTGCGTCTTATGCACTTTACCACATTACTGTTAAAGCATTGCAGAAAAAATGCGAACCCGCGGTAGCTACTGGAAGAATTTTTCTAAAGCGCTTGGCACAGAACTTTACTGGGAAGCCTACAAACAAAACTTTTCTTTAAGAAAACGGCTCCAAAAAGCGTATTAGCTTTAATGGTAATCCAATTAAAATGTCCGACAAATCTCGGGGAATTGTTTCAGCCCAGACCAAAGTGTCCCGACCGAAAAGATACTCCAATTAAAATGTCCGCAATGAAATGATGCTCGCACCAAAGTGTCCTGGTCAGAAATAGTGCTCAGACCAAAGTGTCCGGGTCCAAATAGTGCTCCGACCAAAGTGTCCGGGCTGAAATATTGCTCCGACCAAAGTGTCCGGGTACAAATAGTGCTCCGACCAAAGTGTCCGGGTCAAAATAGTGCTCCGACCAAAGTGTCCGGGCTGAAATAGTGCTCCGACCAAAGTGTCCGGGCTGAGACGCTCTCAGGAACTTGAGGTCGCATCGAGAATGCAAAAATTTTTGAATGGGCAAAATTTACGGCGGACGTTTTTTTGGCCCCCGGACGGTTTGGTCGGTTTAACGGCCAAAACGTCCGCCGGACGTCTTGGTCGTCCGGACGTTTTGGTCGGTTACAAGCGTCATCGCAGTTGGAATCGACTGGTGGCTGGCTTCATCAATAATGTGGAGAGAAAAAATAGGCGGTACACCCAAAGCAATTTTTTACGCTGTGCTTGACTAACCATTGCTGCTCTGCTACTTATCATCCGAGAAGAAGGACTCCAGCAGCCACTGCACTATATAACCACACATCATTTATATATATACTATATAACCACACACCGTTGCCGTAAAGTCCGCCATCTAATTGGTCTGGCATAGCACGCTATGGCGAACCATTATTTTGCTAACTCAATATTATCAAAGTTAAAACATAATTACAGTACAATAATGCACAAACAGTACATCCTTTTACACAGGTAATCCGCGGTTTTACGATGCTTTCAGTGTGCTGTAGCCCCGTGACCTCCCGTTTGCTTAACCTTTAGTCTGTCAAGAGGCTATCAGAAACAATAAAAAGCATATGTGTATTTGAAACGATGCTCTGAAAGCATTGCTACTCGAAATGCTTGCTCAGCGCTTCGAGCGAGTCACCGACTGCGAAGGCTGGAACACGATGCAAGGTCACAGTATCCGCTAGGATTACTAATTTGCAATTATGATAAAGTCTTGATAAACCTTGGCCAGCTTCCGATAGATGTGCAGAGTGAGCTCCTCCCATGATACGATGGTCAAAAAAAGTGGGTAGGCCGACTATACCTTTGCCGCTCCTTTGCCTTTGCCGTTTCAGTTTGTCTTTCTCAACTTTACCTTTGCCTCTGCCGCCATGAAAACCTTCACCGTCCCAAATTGCCGTCAAAAAACGCCGTCGCAAAAGCCTTTACCGTTGATTTCCGTTTGGCAGTAAATTGCCGTTAACACTTTACCGTTGCCAGAAGAAATGGGACGGTGAATGAAGAAATTTTATATACGGCAAAGTTATCTTGACGGCAATTCATTTTTTTAACGGTAAACCAACGGAAAAGGCTTTTGTGACGGCGTTTTTCGAAGGTAATTTGGGACGGTAAAGGTATTCATGGCGGGAAAGGCAAAGGGGCGGCAATGGTATAGTAGGCGTACCCAAAAAAGTTAAACACAACTTGGTGACAATATTAATCTGCTTTCATGTGCATACGTATTCTCGTACTTCCACTCATTCTGTATACTTATGTACTTCGGCGGCAACTAGTACTGTTCATTAGGAGACCGTTTTCCGGCTGCGGGTGGTTGCGTCATCGTGCAGCTTCTCTGGCCTGAAGGAATACAATACGTGGCGAACGTCTTATGTACAAGGTATGCCTTGCTCATCCGCGCACTGTGTATTCTTATTGGGAAATGTCCTGTTTCTGAACTGCTAGTAGAGAAGTATTACGCTGTGTAATGGGCAGTATAACTATCACAGGCATGCAAACTTACGTATAGAATATATCTACCCTACACTAATTTCTCGCATAGTTAAGTATAGCAGGGACTGTTACAGTACGTGCTACCTGTAGGGATTTATACGTGTGAGAATTTCTGGATGTCCAAACCAGACCTGAACAGTTAATTTCAACTACTTATATATAACTTAACGCGAGTTTTTTTCGATTGTCTACAGTCTGAAACAACGTTCAGACTCCAAACGTTTTTTTAGACTTTAGACGATCGGAATTATTTTCTGACCAGTAGATATTAGCCGCTTTACCAGCATACGTAGCAGCTGTTCAGCCTACTTGCGCAGACCATAATGTCCCCTTGATGGTACCATTGGTACGTAGTACGTACTGCGAAATCTTTAACGTAATAATTATGTTCTTTCTTCTGCTTAGTTAAAGTCATACGTACCGCAGAGGCCAAGCGGATGTAGAATGCTAAGGACGCAAAAAGTGTGGGCCGTGCCACACCGGCCAACACGATCAGCGCGACGGGGAAGACCGGCACCCAGGTGGCGCCCCCCCCCCCCTAGCCAGGAATGACTGCTGATATACATGTATTGGACGAATGCCAGTACGGCCAGCAGCACACAGCACTTGGTGACTAGGCGCAAAATGCGTACGGTGCTCTCCACCTGCGTTAGCAGCGCAAGACACACCGTATACGGCATACTAACCGACGTCTCGTTGCACAGGACGGCCGCCAAAGCGGCCGTCCTGTGCATGATCAAGAGTGGCGTGACGCCGATCATGACTACGACCAGGTGCTCTACCACGCCACCACGGAGACACGCTCTCCGTTAGTAACCACAAGCCGGTGTTAGCAGAGCAACAGATGGGTCCGCGCAACGGCCAGTACTTCGTGCCGGTTAACAGCGTCTGCGGATAGATATAGACGTCCTGCATGCGCTGCGCGGACCACGCAGAGCCGCAGATGATGACGCTAGCCAAAAATCACACGTCCTCGGCGCTCTTATACACGCGAAGCATCTTCCTAAGTTCCTACTGCATGAATGTCATGCAAGCGAGCGTTGGTGCGAGACGGTTTATACAATGTCGATAAAAAAAAGGGAAAGCGGTTAATCGCCTCGAAGTTTAACAGTCGAATAGTAATGATCAGACAGTGTGCACTAACAGCACACGAGCCCGGATAATCCGGCCAATGAACGAATGTGTTAGCTTCCTGATAGTCAGTTCCTTTTGCGTCGTAAAATCTTGCTAAACTGGTTGGCAAATAAAAGCAGATATCGAAGCTCATACAGATACACACCGCTGTTGATTACTTCTCGAGGCCAACACACGACTTGCGAAGCGTGAATATCCTTGTAGTCGAATAATCGACCGATTCTTTTTTTTAAGTTTTTCCTTCGTTCTTACGAAAAAGTTATTTTGATTGCTGCAGTATTACTTGCAATTAATTTTGACGAGCAATGCCACTTCAGCAAAGGAGAGTGTAAATTCGCACTAAAGCCTTTTCACTACATTTTCCTTTGCTAAAGTGCGATTTTATTCTGAAAACTTTTCATACGTGTGCACGTTAAGTGCCATTTTCATAGTGCAAAATGTAATAAGACTGGGGAAAACCGGAATCGCGCACTTGAAATTTTTCGCTAAAACATACCGTAATCAAAGTAAATTTCAATCAGAAACCAGAATTACTCTGCAGAGTAATTCGCCAAAATAAATAATAGTTTTCCATTTATGCCTCGCTGTTTGTTAATTGTTACGGCCAATTACTCGAAGGTCTTCTTTATGTAATAGCGGTAAATGCGAAAAGGCTTGTACATAAAGGTTTTAATGTCCCAATTTATTTTAGTTAGCTGATTTTTAACTTTCATGTCTTCTTATTAAGCTCTAGCTGGCCTCTTCATTTCAGTTTTTTTTATTTATATTAGAGATATGAATATTATAGCAGTAGTGTTATGATTCAAATAATTATGTTTTATTTGATTGGTCGGTGATAAAGCCGATGATGTAATCGGTAGCCTGTGGGCGGTCTGTGTACCGAATTTCTAGCTTCTTTGGAGATGAGAATGAGTGTACCGAAATCAGTCGGGCACGGTGCTGCCTCGCAACCACCCGCACTCCTTGAATTGCTAATAAACTTCGATGAGAAAGCTTTCTTTCTTTCGTTCGTTCGATCGCTCGTTCGGAATGACCTTTCGTCTTCCTGATTCCTGCAGTTCCCTAAACTGTGTAACGTCTGCATCTTTGACCACCTCTTTCGGTAATTGTGCGTCGTGGCGCGGCGTGTAGCCAATCCACTGTAAACGGAGGCCCATCATCATCCTTCCGTTATAATATTCGAATTACGTTATAAACTAATTATATTCAAAATTTTATTCTAAACCTATTTTAATTCTGTTCTAATTAGATATACAATGTAGGACGAAATGGTCGCATAGCCCCATACCCAGCATTCCGTACGCAAGCGGTGCAGTGCACTTGTACGAAACGGATCTTTTGAACTCAGTCGTACAGTGCACTGCGCTGCATACGTACTGAATGTGGAGATGTTGGGTATGCGATCATTTCGTCCTAAGCTGTATTCTAATTATATTCCTATATTAAAAGTAAACCAAGTATACTTTTATAGACTCCTTATTACCTAATGCATTTTTAACGAAATTTAATGAACAGACAAAATTGATAACATACTGCACAGCATCTGGAGCACATGGTGTGCGTCTGGGAAGGAAAGCGGACACTGACATGAGGTCCTCCGGATGGAATTTGCGCAAAGAATCGAGGCTGCCGTTGGACAGTTGACGATCTTTGTCCTCGCCGCGGCCGAAAAGCCTCTCCGTATTACCGGTCTCCTTCATCAGCCGAAAGGGCAAAGATCGTCCCCGAACAGCACTCGCTGTGGCGTACCCGCCGCAGCAGTGGCACCATCTGCGCTTTTTTCGCCAGCAACTTGGCCAGATCCATGTCCAAGTGCTTCGCGGGACATTTCGCCAACTTACTGCGTCGTCGAGAAAATTAATTCGCACCGCTTTTTCTCGTGACATTTAGCCGCGTGAGGCTCGGTAGTTCGATAACTATGGAGTGGTTTGCGGCAGCATATATGCATGCAATCAATTCAACAACCCGCAAACTCCGTCTTATCACACCTGGGCCACACTGCGCAGAGAGAATATCCGGTGCTTGTTGCACGACAAATAAAAATTAAAATGCGTACCTGTAAACTATAATACGAGTAGTAACAAACCATCGTGCAGCTGCACATACAGCCCGCTGGTATTGTTAAAGGATTATTAGACGGCAAGAAAAACTGAAAAAGTAAGGGCAGGGGGTAAAACGTGGCACTGGCACCTGCCAGTGGCACTACCAATGGCATGGCGAGCGATAAAACTTGGAGGCTCTGGCAACTGGCAAGCGATAAAACCTGGCAGATGCCACATAAAAATTGATAAATTGTGGCACCGCTTATAAGAAGCGGGTTTCGAATAGTTAGTCAACTCTTTAATTTTTAAAACTGTTACCAGCACCCAATCGATTTATTATGTAAGCGTTAACAGCACTGGCCATGCACGAAGTTCAAGAGTAAACGCCGGCATAAAACTTTTAAAAGGTCGCATCGGATTTAATATGGTGCTTTAGTGCTCTAATTATTGCGATACAGTGTTGAGTACAGTACATGCACGGTAAACGATGCAGCCCAGAGTCAGGCACACCACTTACTGAGGTTAGGGCTAATTCTGAGTAAGAAATAGCATTTTGGCATTTACGTGACCGATCCCTCAAAATGTTTTCCGAAGGACGTAGCTGCTACATGTCCATATATATATATATATATATATATATATATATATATATATATATATATATATATATATATATATATATATATATATATATATATATATATATGTATATACCTATAGGTATGGATCCATGTCGAGTCATATTGTAACTTGTAAGTTTGTAACACAGGACAGACAGAACGTTTACTGACAATAGAGAGAAATTTACTGTAAACTCAAGAGAGACAGAAATGCTGTAACTCAGGATGGGCAGAGATGCAGAGGCAGAGGTGGAGCATGTATGTGAACAGTGAAAGAACGCACTGAATGTGATCGTCAGTTGATCCAAAGTTTCAAGCACTAGTTTTTCGTTTACCTTTCCATAAAACTTCCTAACCAACATCTCAGAAGATAGAAAGAAAAATTTGACGCTTTTTGATCTCTGATAAGTGTTTTTTGGGAACCAAGAAAGTTATGCTTGTTTTGGTTTCTCGTAGACATAGCATAGGGTGCAAGCAACGCCTCCATCGGACGGACCTATGCTAAGTCTACGAAAAACCAAAACAAAACTAACTTTCTTGGTTCTCCATAAAAACCTACTTTCAAAATATCAAAAAATTCTAAAATTTTATTCTCTATTCTGAAACATTAACTGGGAAGGTTTGTTAAAGTGACAACGAAAAAATGATGCTGCAAGTTTTGGAGATAGTGGCAGTCGGAATCAGGTACTCGTACCCAAAGTCAAGACTAATACACGTATGCGCGTACGCGAGGTGGTTGCACTTGCCGCAGACTATTTCGCTAAAATAGCCGTCCAGCTTGCACTCAGGCAATCTTCCCAGTAAACAACTCCATAACAGAAGTTTTTTGCAGTTATTATGTAATAAAACCCGTCCTTCGGAATAGTCCCCACGGGGGGGGCGCCCCGCTAGGGTTTTTACAAGTGAAGCGTCTACTTTCGTTACAAGAGCGCCGTCCCATTATTAGTGGAGAAGGAAGATGTGTATTTTGCCTTCAAATCAGCTAAACGGCAATGATGTCAAGGATTGTTGTTCTTGTTACTTATTAGTGGTATGGTGCCCCTTTTATACCCTTCATACGTTTGAATGTGTTCTCACCGTAGAGGTTAAAGGACATCTAAAATTATGACTCCGTGTCAACTACCAGTTACCATTAAGGCTCGCAATACGAACGTAATAATAATATTTTAAGCATCTGGTGGTTCTTACCTACAACATCTCGTTGGTGCTCGATACAGAATATACTGTAACTGTTGTAAAAGAAATATCACGCCGACTGTCTAAATATAATTCGCAACAAGTGTCTGCTCAGAATTTATTGGTTATAGCACGTTTTTGATTAACTTATTAATCAAAAATATTTTTAATTGGGCTCTGATATTTATTCGAATTTCGAATGTATTGAAACCTTTGAGATGGAAATTGTGAAGTGTCAATAATTAAGACAAAAAATATGTGCAAACACAAATTAAGCTATTTATTGCTCACGTACAGTCGGTACAGATGTACGTAAGATAAACGTGATTACATATTACTTACGTACTGAATATTGGGAAAAATTATCCGAAAATAATCGAATAACATGTGCAGACTAAAACGAACATATTTCCGTTTAGCCGGTCCCACCTTAACCGTAATGGAGTATATTTCATCAACTCGACGCTGATTACAGGTGCTGGAATTTTTCGGTACTCAAAAAATATCGCCATCCTCAGAGCCAGATAATCAAATGATTTCATTGTCGTCACTCGTCAGTGAAATTAAAAATTCTGATTCAATGCAACTGATTAATTTCTACTGTAAGTATGCAAACCGCTCAGCGGAATGGCACAACGCCGCTCGATACATCTGCTTGTGTTGTATGATCCATTTTCGCCGTTATGTACAGCGAGCTAAAGAATTTTTCGGCTCGTTGTACATGGTAAACGTCGAAAATGAATCATGCGACACAAGCAGATGACTATCAAGCGGCATAATACTACTCAGCCAGCCTTATCTTTTTGTTTTGGTAACTTTAAAAGATAAGGATGACTGTTTTGTCGAGCGCCCGTTTTTTTGGAATAACGGTGCACTTGCACATACATATAACGAGCAATAGCGTCGACCCAGCAGCAAAGCAAACGAAAAATTACAACATGACAACGTTTGCCACCCTGCTGGACCTGGCCTGTATTCGGTAGTCTAAACAAGGGCAGGGTGTAAAACCTGGCACTGGCAAGTGCCTCTGGCGTTGCCACTGGCATGGCTAGGGATAAAACCTGGTATGTTATTCCTCTGGCACGCAATAAAATATGGCATATGCCGGAAAACTAGAATTATTAAAACCATAACTTTCACTACGATGTTGGAACTCACTGTTAAACTGCTAAAATAAAAAATAGCGATTAAACTGCAACTTTCAAAACTAAATATAAAAATGATCTAGTACCATATACATCGTACGGTTATTCGTCCCGGCAAATACGTAATAGAAGTAGAAGTATTACTAAAACTAAATTTTCAAGGCATTTCTCATGTGGTGATATTGCACTTGTTCAAGTCGATCTCTAACGACCGGCAAACTAGTGATGTTTGAGTACGGCTGATCTCCATGTCGACGATTTCCGGTGGGTGGAACGCTGATGGCAAGAGCTCTCCCTTTGTACACACACTGCACCTGAATACGAAGTCATATTCGTATTAAGGTCATACACATACAGTACGATGAGTTATACGGCCGGGTACTGCAGCAATTTTAGTACAATTATTGCATTACAAAATTGCTTAATGGAAAAACCGATGCAAAAATAGGGGCAGTTTCTTCGATTAATTAGCAGTTTGTTATTCTAACGGGCACTAAAGAACTACTGAATTAATTTCATGGAAATTAATCTCATGCAACAAACGAGTTAATTAAGGTCTTATTAGCTTAATGTCTTACTACGTAGATCAGCCTGAATGTTTACCGCCGTCACTCTTTTTTCTCTAATGGTGTTGCAACCTGTTCAGCACTTCACGATCGTCGTTGCACCAACTACATGTATGTATGAAGCCCGCTATTGAGGACTGGGATTCTAGAACGAGATAAAAATAACAGCAGTAATATTCATCATTTAGCTTATTCACCCAGTCACCGTACGTCTAATTAAAATGCAACTTTACATAATTTCAACACTTCACAATATCGGTACTTATCAATATTTGTAATTATAATCCGTGTTGTATACCACACAGCTCCGAACGCTTACCCAATGTCCAGCATCGGTACATTTCCAAGCGTTACTCTTTTTCGACAGATTAACGCAGACACAATCAGTAATGTTCGGAACGACAATTAATAAAATTGTTCGTAGTATGTTGGCAATTGTAAGTGTCAACGTGTCGTCTACGTAAAAACGATGGCTGAAGGCAGAACAGTAACTTTAAGTTCAAAATGATTAGCGTTTGATGTCTGAATGGTAACTACCAAAATATGTAATGTTGTGTCTCTATGTGCACTGAACTTTGGTCCGGCGGAAGAGAAGGTCGATGCAGTTGCGAATCTGCACCGTTGCACAAAACAAGAGCGCCTTTAATACAAATTTCATAGACATACGCACACACTCATAATACAAGTACATGTGCCAATTGCCATTTTGCAAGCAACTGTTCTTATCATTGCATAATATTCTGTTTTCCAAACAACAGATAACCCAGACCTTTAATCATCAGTCATGTCAAGTTTAACATATGAGTCAAAGACAGTCAATAAGCGTTGGATTTAAGTCGATATTTTCTGTTTTCGGTGAGTGCCATTTCACTTTGTGCCGGTTGTAGTAAGCCTGCACATGTAATGATTCATACAAGATTTATTGAAATTTAAGTGCTCATTTGAACATGTATAGTTAAAGCTTAAAGGCAATTCGCATATACTGGTATGCAAATTATGCCGCTAATTACGAAATTTAAATGATGATGATGACAACTAAAAGTTAACTTTATTTTTTACAGGTCTGTTTGGTGTAGAATAACCGAATAACGGGTGTTTTTCGGATTTTCAGTGATCAAATCACAGTCTTATCGTGAGCGCCTATTGCCGGGATATTTACCTGCATTTTTTTAATTATGCATCTGTGTTAAGAGCGGCGTCATTTTGATCTGCTCTGTGTGGAAATGTTTGTGTGGTTGTACTTTTTATCGTGACCTGTGTAAGGGCGGGACGCTCCGCCCTCCTGAGTAGCTATTCGCTGTTTCTGGGGATTTCCACCCCGCACATTGCTGCGCTGTATTGACGGATCTGCAGCACAGTTGCACTGGCTGCAGAATCCTTCCTTATTAGTCTGGTGTTGCTGCGCCACGGTGCGCATTAGATTCGACAACACAGCCTCATCCGGGTTCACCGCTGTTCGCTGTCGAGGATGCGCGTGGCGCCCATACGGCCCCGCGTTATACCTGTACCATCGCGTAAGGAACAGAGTTCAACAGACGGTGCGGAATAAGCCCGATGGTAAAATAGAAGTTTTTACTACTCGTCATTATTGCAGCGTACTTTGTCTGGGCACCAACCGGTTCCCATTAGGCGATGAGGATTTTTGCATTACAGTATTAAGCGTGCACCGTCCATGCCAAATGATTGCAAATCGAAACGCGGATGCAGTATATTCTTCGTGAATCGGCGTGGTTTGGAGCTTGGAACAGTTTTCAAATTCATTCTTTTTGCAGCACCATTACGCATTAATTGCTGATCGAGCTGTTCATGCCGGTGGGTGTAATTCGTTGAGAAAATTAGTAAGGTCTTGTAACTCTTGTCCATGTACGGGTTTAAGCATTAGCAGCTATTAATGCAACTGATACAATCACAGTTTTATTAATTTTTGTAACTTGTACAAAGGAGGCAGCGTCAATATTTTCTACTTATTTATTAACCGCTGTGCACGTGTTTTCTGGCATATGCCATATTTTATTGCGTGCCAGAAGGATGACATACCAGGTTTTATCCCTTGCCATGCCAGTGGCAACGCCAGAGGCACTTGCCAGTGCCAGGTTTTACACCCTGCCCTAAACAAGACTGTTAAGCGTCTTACAAAAGCGTGGTTTCATTTTGCAGAAATTTTTCCCTAACGGTATTCAGTGTATTAGTATCGTTATAAATGTGATTTTTTGATTACAGTTTGCGCGCGGTCAATCTAGCTCATCCTATAAGTTGTTGCAGTTACATTTAATTATGGCTTTAAAGTTCTACAAGCTTGTCCCGTAATTTTCATCGTAAGGTGCAGATAGCCCGTTTTTACAGCGGGAAGTTTTCGCTATGAATTTGCCGCTTTACTGTGTCTACAGACTACAGTGGCAAATTTACTTTTCTCAATATCTAAAGAGATAATAAAGGACAAAAGTTATTGTTTATAACTTAAATCGATATTTTAATATTTATGTAGATCCACATTTGGCAAGCATCAACCATGCAAAATACCTGTATGTAGACTGTAGAGTGTAAAATAATAGTATTGTGGCGCGTCGCCGTATGGAGTTTGAACTAACCCGTGAACTTACATCCTATCCTGTCCCTGTGTGCGATGGAAATTATGGGCACGTATGTACACGTAGGTAAATGCTGCACACAAATTATTCTGACTACGATATATGTAGGTACGTAGTAATTATTATTATCAACGTCAATAATTATTGTTGTACAGCATGAAAACGACAACGTTGTAGGTACAGCATGAACTGAGTATTCATCCCTGAATTTCCTTTACTGTAGAGTAACTTTGTTACAAATTTAAATTTGATCGATCGTGAGAATACAGTACTATTTATCGAAGTGACTGTGTGACTGCTTTGTTGCTTACTGCAGTGGGAGTAGTGCACTGAACTTCTACGTTGCCAATTGTTTTCCTAAAATTAAGCTAACGGTGCTTCGGGTTTGGCAAATTAATTTACAGATACTTTATAGCTGGTGCTAACTTACGGTAGAAGTAGCGATCTTCACAAATGAAACCACTATGTACAAGTATTCACCCATAAGAGTTTGCCTGGTTATTTACTGTCTGTGCCATGTTAGATGTGTTGCAAATCCAAATGATATTTCCTAATAATACAAATGGCTCACGTTTTTTCTTAAAACGTTATTCCGTGCACGGCGCAACAAATAACAGCTATATTATGCGATTTTGCCGGCATTTGGCTTATTGTCATAGCTGCGCACTCTGTACTTGGTTACTATTTTCTCAATAAGTGTAGTAATTCTGCAAGATTATTTGTTATTCAGGCCGGCGCATGCGCCTGTAGAAAATTTATTCTCGCGCCAGCGGATGCGTTGTTACGACCAGCAAGCGGAAGTGTGACGTGTACGGATAGTTTTGCTGTTGTACCAATGCAGAGCTCGGTTCCGTTAGTGCAAGCTGTGCACAGTGAAGACGAACTAGTTAAATTAGATGCAGATAGATTCGATCCTAACCTTTGGCTTATCAAAGCACACGTTGCTCGTAAGTTTATCACATTTATACCTGCATGCGAAATTTCAAAAACTTTTAAGCAGTTTTTCGTATTAATCATAATCAATCCATTTACAAGCGCCTGCGAAAGTTGCCTATAGGTTTTCGTAGTCGGCGTTTCTAAGGAGTCTTTATAGCATGCCTTATCATTCTTTTCTATTGTTGAAACTCTGCGCAAAATACGAAGCGACCTTTTGAAAGTTTTATGCCGGCGCTTACTCTTGAACTTCGTGCATGGCCAGTGTTGTTAACGCTTACATGTTAAATCGATTGGGTGCTAGCAATATTTTCATAAAATTAAGTTTAGTCAGACTAACCATTTGAAACCCGCTTCTTATACGCAGTGCCACATTTTATGTGGCATCTGCCAGGTTTTGTCGCTTGCCAGTTGCCAAAGCCTCCAGGTTTTATCGCTCGCCATGCCATCGGCAGTGCCACTGGCAGGCGCCACTGCCACGTTTTACCCCCTGCGGGCCATTGGCGCATCGCAGTTGGTATCGACTGGTGACTGGCTTCGTCAATAATGTAACGAGAAAAATAAATTATAAACCGATAAAAGTTGGTAACGCTACTGCTTGATAAATCATTGTTACTCTGTTACTCATCATCCAGGTGGATGGCTCCAGTAGCCATTGCACTACATAAACCACGCATCGTTCAAGCGCCTTTGCCGTAATGTAAGTGTAGAACCATTCGTCCGGCGGACATTGTCGTCTTTTTCGAATGCAGTAATTTTCTAGATATATTATATTCTGGGTATTTCACTGGACCCGTTTATTAAGCTGCTAATTAGCATTCGGCACCCGAGTTTCAGTTATTCAAGGAAATGGATGACCTTTATGGCTTGTTTCCAAATGATTTCGCAAAAAGCGTGACCGTTACTTGCTAAATGCAGGAAGGGTGCATTAAAAACTTGCACAAATTAATGTTTTAATTTGAACAAAATTGTAATGGATTTTCGGTTGGGGTGTCACAAGAAACACCTTCCGAAGCAAAGGCACCGATGGATCATGGAACAAGTCATGGCAGTGCTGAGACACAATTTAATTCAGCCAGAAATTCAGGAACGATTTTAGGCGCTTGGAATTGAGATCAGTTTGAGGACCCCCAAGAGAGTGCTTCGTGAACAAAAACTAAAGCTCTACCAAACCTGCAAAACGCCTAAGGGAGCGAAATCGTTTTTTTTTCGCCAAAACAAAGCGCTTGTTGAAAAAAGGGATGGTGTCCATTGAAAACTGTTACAATGGAGGGTTTGCGCGATTATGCTGAAGATGGTAGCAAAAAAGTGGACGTGCAACACCTCGTGAACCGTATTTTGTGGTGCATGCCCTCGTGAAAATAAAAGTTACTAAAAACATCCAGTTACCAAAAGAAGTACTTGTAAAGTTACGCTAAACTTACAAAAAAGTTTTCATGACAGCCGATTATAACTTGGACCTTTCATATAACTTACGGAATACTTCAAGTTGGTCAAAGTTACATACTCGTATTACAGCACTGACGCACAGTCACGCAAGGTTTGTAATTTATTTTCTGTAATCTTAAGCAGTAATAAGCAGCCACCAATTGACGTAAGTTGCATCACTGCATATTAGTGCGTAACTGCATAGTGCATTGCTACTTTATACAGCGCAAATGCACAAAAACATTTCATGCTATGTAGGTTTAAAATATTAAAACATGATTAATTTTTTTATTAGTAATTGCACATGTATGTATACAATACATATTCCACTTCATTTTGTATTTCTGTGGTTCATACAGATAACAAACATTGAATTAAGTAATTCGGTGGCATCGTAAAACAAAATTAACCAATGTGACTTTTAATTACTAGCAACTAAAATAAATAAGACGCCGTACTGCAATAAAATTTTATAACAACAAAATATTACAAAAATAGCAATACATTTTGTGGCAGTAGCCGCAGTACACAAAGCAGCTATGTGAAAGGTACACATGTTACCCCACGAGGTGGCGGCCGCAATAAGGGCGCACGCTCGAGCTCGTAAACATAGCTCAGCTCGCTAATAACGCAGTCGAGCCGTTGAAATTCAACACACTTGTGACTTGTAGGAATCAGTTTGTTTCACTTTTTAGTTTTAACTGCACTTCGGTTGGATTTTAAGGGTTGAGTAGAAAATGACAAGGTCTGAAACCAGACATAATTTGTAGCTTTCTGAATTTTGAAACATTGAGTCAGAAAGCAGTATCAGGTTAAGACTTGCTTCTTCACGGGTCTACGAGCTGAATCGCCGTTGAGAGTGTCTGTGCTGGATGAGGAGCCTGCAGCTGGGTTGTTGGATGAACCTGCCTTGATAGTAGATTCCCAATCATTCTGTTACATGTGTGATGACTGGTAATAAAACGTTATATGGAACGCAGCCATATGATTTTGGGGTCGACTTCGTTCTAGTAAGCGTAGAAAAATTGAAAATTTGGAAAGTTTTAAAAAAGAGCGATTTAAATTTTTCATCTTTTACGCTGGACGGAGTCGACTCTCTTTGATTTGCTCACATCCTTATGAAAATCCCTTTACACGTTCTAGTTTTAAAAATTGACTGTGCTACTTGGCAGTCTGAAAGGCAGTCAAGCTAATTTTATGGTATTTTGTAACAGGTTCTTCGGTTATTTTTGGAGACGACTTCATGGAACGATCTCTCTTCCCCTTCGTACGCGTTAAGCATTACTTGTTGGCACCTTCGTTGCGAACGCACACGAGCGCACACTGGGTCTTTAGATGGAGCTGTGAAGCACACTGCCAGTCTAAACAAAGGTGAGCTCCAAACTGGATTTAGACGTTGAGTAAATTGAGTAAGTTGCTGTGGAGTTAATTGTTATGTAACTGAATTTGTGTACGTGCAGACCAAAATTATTAATTTGTGGTAAATATTTTCCCGTTTTTTAGGAAACTTCCGGACTTCATTGCCCATTTGATGGACTGGAGTCGACTCCGGAACCGAAACAGGCTTTTTGTGGTTTAATTTTTGAATTTTGCAGTATATTCTTTCTTTCTAAATTTCTGTGTTTTAAAACAGCAAGTGCAGCACTCAGACGATAGTTTGATGTTTATTTGTGGTTTTTTTTCTGTAATTTCAGTGCCATCTTTTGTGCGTTGAATTGAAGTATGTCCAAAATTACGAGTAATGTGCGGCAAAAGTTGCAATAAAGTTTCTGACAATGATAAAGCAAAAGTTCTGAATACAGTACAATGAAACTTCTAAAAACGAGTTCCAAATTAAGTTGGGAATTATAAGTTCTACACTAACTTTTACGGCACAAAAAGGTACAGCCGCTGTTCAAAGATTGTTACAAAAAAACTTATACATTTTCACGAGGGATGTTCAAGGAGGACTTCCCTCGCCTTCATGGTGACCTCGCGAAGGAGGTCGTCCTACAGTTTGGCCACGCCCACCGTTCTACCGGTGCCCTGACCCAGGAGTGGCATCAAATTAATGGTGTACAGTGCACTCCGAAGGGCCGATGGATGGCCAAGTCGACAGACTTACGTCCTTGGAATACGTCATAAACGGGTATTTAAAACGAATTTTATGTGGGAGGGACGAAACCGCGATAGCTGGACTGCAGCGCATTTTGGAAGTGGTCTGCTCTAGTTTTAAAATTCCTGTCATTCGTTACTAGCTCGAATCTTGGAAACCGCAGTTGCAAATGGTGTTCGATAGATTCAGTATTCATATAGAAGTTTAAAAAAGTTAAATAAATCGTCTAGTGGTTCATGGGAATTTTTTAAATGGACACCGCCAACTTGGCGTGAACGTGGTGTATATCCCACAAGTCTAGTTGGCAAAGATAATTGGTGTCGAAGGGCGACGGAAATATGACTATCCAGAGGGAAAGCGAATAATTATGCCTCTTTTTCGTGTATTTTGTGTAACGTTTTCCCGGCAACTGGAGGAAGTTAAAAGTGAAATGATGTGTTGTCATGACAGAATATTGGAAGGTTTTTCATTTTTCAGCAAATTAAGTGCGAAGGTCAAAATGTTTTCGATGTTTTCAGTAATCTGAATTTTAGTTCCTATGGATCGGGATATGTTTTTTCACCGGTAAGTTAATTTCAAGTGATTTTGGAATTTTCTGTACTCTATATAAATAATTATTATTGCTAATAGTGGGAACTTTCCTCGGACAGCTTACTTAAAGCTGAAGAGCGTTATTTTTGTCTTTGATTACTAAACACTTTTGCAACCGCAGTCACCAAAGAACCAGTTTGCAACCATTATCTTTCCATAATTACTTGTGCATATGGTGACTATCGTAGAGCAGTGGCCCACCATTAGGCGCTTAATAATCTCTGAAAGGTGCGACAATCTGTCTGATCGGCCGTAATCTGCGATTTAAGAAATTATATATTTGGTATTTTTTTTAATTTCACGAACACCATGGTCAAATTTTTGAATGACCAGGCATCGATTGTGCTGGATTTAAAGTCAAAAATTCGACCAAAACTCTATACTGTAAAAGCAAACTTATACAAAAAGTTATGTGACTAGAATTATTATACGCAATTCCATATTGCTTGGAACTGCACGGAGGAGAAACAGGGAAACTTCCTTTTGGAGCTCCCTTTTTTACAATGCCGGTTTTCGATTCAGAGGCGGTTTCTGACATTCGTAAGTTATCCTATGCTGCAGTTTTTAGGCCTCGTCCCGAATTCAAAGCGAATCTCGTTGCGATACAGCAACTCCACCTCGCGAGGTGGCTTCGCGTACCGTATCTGTAGGCGTGGCCACTGCATACAGCCACCTCGTGCGGTTGAGCAACCGTACCATAGCGAGATTCGCTTTGAATTCGGGACAAGGCCTTAGTGTTTTATTATTCTGCAAGGCGAGCTCAACACAGTGCACCAGTAAAATTATATTGACATTTACGGTAGGACACCGAAAAACAAACGAGCTCATAAGATGTACTGGCTTCATCAAAAATCGGTTGAGAAACATTTAGTCTCTAACCGAAATATTTCGCATTGTTTAAATGTTGTTAAATGTTAGCCGTTGCGACTAGTGAGTCGACGAAACAGGTGTAAACTGTAAAGTAGAAGTTGGACGTAGGAAGTGGATCGAACTGATTGAACGGTGGCTAATTAATGGTAGAAATGCGCAAACGTTGCACAATGCTTGCCACAAAACGACCATTGAATGGCTTTCGAAGTAGTTGTGTTTTGTTAACACTGATTAGTCCATTACCAATATATTTCTTTTAGAGTTCCAAATCACATCCAATCCACACGTTTCCTGATTTTGCACACACTGCCTGACCAAAAGGTTAAGACAGCAGAATAAGGGGACTACGGAGACTGGATACCGATAGGAATTGGTGGCTGGATTGTCATGCCGCTGGCTTGGAAAATCTTCTATTTTTTTGTAAGTTGTTTTAAATCATAATGCGACGCATACGACCAGAAAAATGCGCTTTTTAACAACAAATTTAAATAAAAGTAATAGCAGCCATACCGAGCTTTTCATTACCGAGTCCTTAAATACAAAAATTGCTTGAAGGGTCGATAAATACTGTGGATTTCGTGATTAAAAATTTCCAGTACACAAGGCATGTCACTTACGGTTTACAGGATTTTTGCGCAGCCTAAAGTACGAGCGGATGAAGGTTGCGCATTTCAGCACTCCTGTACCTGCTGCTGTCAGCCGGCTGGAGTATGACGTTGTGGCTAAATGTGGTGCTTATGTACCGCGCCTGATTTAACCGTATGTACTGCCGTAACGCCTTATTCCAGCCGGCTGACAGCAGCAAGTACAGGAGTGCTGAAATACGATGTCGTCATCCCCTCGTATATTGGAAAAATGCGGCACTTAGCAAAGCCTTGTAAACCGGCGTAACAAGCACATTATTTTATATTGCATTTTTTACTGTTTTCTAGGAGATGGGTACTTGTTTTTCCTAGTTATGTATATTGGCGTATAAGTAGTGTCTGTGAAACTACACAGAAGAAGCAACAAAAACTAAAAGGACGAGGAGGCTACTGAGGAGGCGTGCTGATCCACATCACAGAATGTCAACAAATTACTAAATTTTATTTATTAAATAAGATAGAAAGATTAATGGGCCGAACGAATTGGCTAAATCGTACTACCTATTTGATCGTCCCGGTGATGGATAACAAGGGTTTTCGTAGTGCAGTGGTAATTCTGTAAGTGCCGTGACTGCCGTCTGATATAAATTTCACACAGTTTTAAATAAAGTGAACGACAGCCATTTTTCAAATTCGTTATGCCATGGTTTATTGTTTTTTTTATAGCCCGAGATTTTATTTATTTTTGCATACAGTCTGTTTTTCGTGTGTCTCTGTCAACTTACAGATACACACGAACGACAAAGAAACTTTCGACCGGGAAAACAGTGAAGCGTAATACACCGCACGGTTTTGCGCGAAGTTTTGTCGTGCGCTTTTGTTGTACTGAAGACTTCACAACAACTTCAAAACTTAGTGGAATTCTTTCTTTTTATACTTGTACATTGTTGTACTTACAGTTGCCGCAATATTTAATTATTATTTGACCCCATCAGCCGTTGATAGGCCCATTGTACCGCATTTTTGGCCGCTCGCTTTGCGTGCGACTCACACGGAATTGGGTGGCCAGCTCACTCGCGTTGCGTTTAAACTTTTACGCACTTTTCTGGGCACTAAGACCCCGAAAACCACATAAAAACATTACACTGCAGAAATCGAAAATAGCGTATGTACACTACGGTGGCAGCACGAGCCGTACAGCAAAACGTGCCATTGGGTTTTTGTTCGCGTTTATAAGATGGTGACGGCTTGTGCCAGAACTATGCAACCAAGAAGTAATGGGTTGCCCGCAAGCCGCTTGACTGCAACTGGATAACTTCGCTTTTTTGATTAATCTTATGTTCTAAACTTATACTGCTAATTTAATTGTTGCGTCAACTGCTAATTTAATTGTTGCGTTGCGTCAAATTTCACTATCGATCTATTCAGACGGCAAGCGCACCGCCTCAGTACGATCGAGTTTACGCAAGCGAGGCACTTCTAAAAAATGAAGACGTTTGTCGAAACCGAGAAGTAAATAAAGAAAACGCAGAGAAAATGCAAAAATTCCAGGGAAAGAGCTGTAATTTCTGCCGTGTCATCATATTAGATGCGAGGAAATTGGGATCTGTATCGTAGCGCGTTAGCGTGCACGAGGATTCAAAAAATCACCTACCCAGCAACGTTAGGAAAAACGTCTGGAAAATCGTCGATTTTATTTGTTCAATTTTATTTATATTTTTCTTTGTTTTCTTATGGTTTCTTATGTCTAGAATCATCGTGTGGGATTTCTTCGAAACAAAAAGAAAATAAAACAGAGAGGTCGCCCACCTGATGTATTATAACAGTTCACCAGTAAGCATTGACAAATACCACATAATATATTAGAAAACATCCCTTTACTCTACGGCTGCTCGGTACGTGCGCCTATCGCATTTTCAAAGGCAAATAAGCATTAGATGCAAAGCTTTTAAAGGTTACCACAAAAGATTTTTTAAAGTTTTAAGGTTTTTTAAGGGTAATATAAAAGAAGCACAAAGCCGACAGCACGATGGATTACATAGGTTTCCTATATGTGTTTCCGACTTCAGCAACGTCTGTATGGCAGTGTATGCCACAACGAAGCTGCAGTCTTCACTTGCATCTCCGGTTGCAGCTGATTACATACTCCGCTTGTGCTCAATCACGGAGGCATTGTACGTAATTTGTAAGTACCGTGGTAACAGAGCTCTCACCTACTTCACGTCATATTCTATAAGTTCACGTTGAAAGCAGCCTGAATTAATTAAACATAGGTACGTCTACTGCGGTGGATACCAACGCTTTCGTATGCATCTTGTAGGCGATGTAACCGTAAGCGCCCTCATTCACACAAAACGGCAGCAAATTCATAAAGATCGGCATAAAAGCGTAATTTTGTTTGGACCTTTTACAGCAATCTCATGAATCCGGTACATTAGTACATCAATAATAATTTTCGGGTAATAAAAACATATTGATTACTAAGAATACGAAAGCGATCGGTAAAATGCTTACCTGCTGCTGCTGCGCTGCTGTAAGGGATTGTGAAAAGCATAAACTCGAACCACCGATCATCTTGTGCATCCACCTTTCCACGTCTTTCCATCAAAGATGGATGCGCAAAATGATTGGTATGACAAAGGTATCGGCCTAAGAATACGCACCACAGAACGTCTTGCTTACCGTAAAGGCTTCGCTGCATACACCTCACTGGCAAGAAAGGTCGCGCAAATACTGGCCGCCGCGCCGATCATGTTTTCTGACAGCAAAATTCTTATCTTGCTGTCAGTTAACATAATCGGCGCTGTCAGCTAATATGTCAGGAAATCAAGGTTGGGTCTTTTATTCGACTGAGTTGAATAGACGACCCCACCGGCACGATTACTCTGTAATATGATAATCCCTACGTGGATAACAAACGAGTTTGTCGGTCGTGGTGGGACTGTATTAAAACGATGCTCTTAAAGCATCTCAACTGGAATTCCTCATGCAGCGCTTCCGGGAAGCAGATGAGTGTTCAGGTTGGAAAAGAATCCGAGGTCACGAAGCAACTATGATTACAATTAGCAGAATCGAGAAACGCAAAAATCAGGGTGCGGCCAGATTGCAGGCCTTATTATTAGAACGTCCAGCACGAACGGCCGAAGAACGAAAATTAAAATATGATTTAAAACAATTTGGTTAGCTTCCGATAACGTGCGCACTGCGCAGTCATGCTGGCAGTTACAAATGCTGCGCTCATGATAAGCTAATCAGAACAAATAACCGCAACACGATGAGCCGTTTAAACAACATTCAATCGCTTTAGTATGCATTGTAACGTTAGCCAGCATGCTGGATCCACCATCACAATGGACAACGCTACGATCAATAACTCCGGGATTATCGAGCTTAGAATTGTCCATTATGATTGCGGGAATGTAGTTTTGTTTCAACTATAAATCGGTAGCCAAGAAAGGGTTTGTATACGCCTTATTACAGTAATGAAAGGGTTGAATGCAAAGATCAAACTGAATGCACTGTGAGTTGTGTGCACATGAACTTCCAGTGGAATGCCGGCGCTTTTCTACCGGATGTTCATTCAGGGATCCAGTGCTTGTTTGAGGACAGGTGCAATCGATTTTTCTCGCTTTTCTTGCAGGGCTCGCCTTTGCACGTAGTAACCAGAGAGCGATGGAAGACGGACAGCTGCCATTACTGCTACCGCAAGTGACATTTGCGGTTCATCATCTACGCATGGATTTTCGTGCAAGTATGTAATTTGAGAATCAGCCGAACTGCTGGCCATTCCCAGAACAAGACAAACACTTCGCTAACTGTATCACACCGATCGTTTACTTACAGGTCGATAGGTTGCTAGAAAAATCCTTTCCCGAGAAAATATATGTGGGTTATAAACTTATAGCTGTCCTACGGAACGGTTGGTTCCCGATACGCAGCCGCGCAGGCGCGTCAATGTGACTGCACTCTTCCGTACTGCAAATTTGCAATAGCTTATTACTATCAAATTTAGAGATACTTGCATTATAACTTCTGGTAGGTCTTAGGTAGTGAATAGTAAATTTTTCTTTTAACAGTAACAGGCTTTTGTTTTTAATTCAGCTGACCCGAAAGTTATGTACTGCCTAACTTCGGCTGGGTCACTCACAAGAGTACTTGTGAGTGACCCAGCCGCTTCGATATTTGAATATTTTTAATATTCTTGCACTATCATGAAGCCGCCAAGTTTTTGTTTCGATTTTGATTCTCCAATGACTTGGAAAAGCTTTATGCCAGAATTTAGGAAAGTCTTGGAGTATTTGAGTGACTTGGAAGTCGAAGTACGGCGTCTGTCTTTACACAACAAGAACCTGATAGACCAACTGCAGAGCTCTTCATCCACATCTGAGAAACCTGTGGTGTCTAACGCTTCATCGGCTGAAAATCTTTTGGTTCCCTCTGCGCCATTGTTATCTCAAGAAAATGTCGATGATTTCAACAAAGCAATGGAGAATTTGTGTGAAAGAGTGTACCTTGTAGAATGCAACCTTCATTATCATACCGTCGAAGATGACGTAGTGGGTACCGACCCCGAGGTTGAGGAGATCGCTGTAAACCATTTTGGGACTACTGCTAAGGAAGCTAAACAACTTGCCGAAACTGGAAAACGTTGGAAACCTCGAAGAACAGAGGCGCCGCGACTGAACCTGTGCAAGGCCGAATTACCGAACCCGTCCACGACGAACGGGTTAAAATTAACGTCTGATGATTTTTCCATCCAACCAGCTGGTAAAGCCCCTACCTATGCAGCCATTACGAAACGCCAGCCAAAAACGATACGTGGAGAGATGACTACCGTGGTAGATAATGCAGAACCTCAAAGTGAGCTGGTACGTACACTGAAGTGTAACCGCAAGCCTCACGCAGATTTTTGTGTCAGAGGAATTCCTCGCTTGGGAAGTTCGCAGTTTTCGAACATCAAAGAGTACAACGCTTTCATATCCAACCAGTTAAAAGAAGCCGGAATTGCTACAAGATTTGTAAGCGTATTTGTCCCTCCTACTGGGGACAAACGAACGTCGACCTTTGCCCGTGTTGGAACATTCAAGGATGCATCTGAAAAGATTTTGAATCCAAAAATCTGGCCGTCTAATGTGTTTGTACGAGAATGGGTCTACTGATATTCTATTGCTAATTTTGCTACGCTATCGTCACAAAATTTGTCGTCTATTTAGTTATCTAAGATATCCTGAATGTATTCCAGCAATGGTTTTTGTGGTCTTGATATGCGAATCGCTGCTTTACTTTCGTCTGTTATGCATGTCTCTTGATGTAACCTTTGTTAAATATGCTTTTATTGTTGTCGAAAAGCTGAACACTACATGTTTATTGTTTATTTTTGACTGTGTCTGTCTGAAGCCTAGAGGGGGCACCTGCTCCGTGCAAGGACAATAAACTCCATTATTATTATTATTATTATTATTATTATTATTGTGACTTCAGATGTGATCCGAGCATTTGTAACTGGGTAATAAAATGGGTAGTACATCAACAGTCAAACCAAACATTCTCGGAAAAATAAAAATATTGTTCAAAACGTATTGGCAACTTGATCAAACTCTGCATAGCATAAGTGTCCCGGTTTTACTTGATAACAGTATACCGTAATCGTAAGATTCAGCCATAATTTTGTCCCAGACTCCCAGTCAGAATGTCCAAACTACGGATGTTCGAGGCTAACAAAGCAGCAGTGGAAAACCGGTTGTACCAATGAAAAGCAGGTGCGTTTTATCAGAGCGCAATTTCTTTACTGTTTTTTGGGATACTGTGTTAAAGAAGATGCGAAACCTAATTTTTTATAATTTTACCGACCGCTATACTGGTACGAAAACAAACCTTACACAATGGAAGATAGACAGCTGACAGCTGTCATCCATGTTGTGAATGCTGTCGCCACTGCCAGTAATATTGGCGACGCATTAAAAACGTATTTAAGTTTGGTCAAAGTAATGGGAGAACAAAACAAGCAGTCGGCGTTGCCTGGACTGCACAGGCCGTCAGGCACCGATCGTTACCTTGCGGGCTTACAGATAGAATGGACTCCCGTGTCCATCTCGAGGTCATGGCTAAACGATAATCTGGAGAAATCGCGTTTTGCAGGTTGAAGGAAATTTGATACAACCGTAATATACTACAAACGAACACTATCAAGCAGCAACACGGCAGTTGTTTCTTGAATGCACAAGAATAATTAATACCAAACAAATAAATAGGTGTACACCCCACCGCACCCAGTAGAGTCGTGAAGTGCTCATTTTGAGCTTCCAATGTGGCAAATTTGTCGGTGAAAACACAACCTCCCCATGCGCATAACTAAGAAAATAGCAACCACTGCTCGCCCGATTGCACTGCTTTGAAGATACTCGTTACAGAGAACGTCCAGAAACCGATCCGGTTTGTGCTGGCCCATTAGAGTAGCATACCATGTAAAAGATCGCGCCGAAACGGTTGTGACCAAATGAAAGATACTGCCAGAATGTAGTGCGCCGAGTAATGCGAGAGGTTGTCAACCGATTGGACACCACAAATCGTTGAGCATGTAAAAGCAATTAGCAGCTGACCTGGCTCCAATAAATTCCATTTCTGTGCGGCCAAATACTTATCGTGCTGCGCATTAGTAAATACTGCTATTCCACTGCATCCATGGTCATTAATTTTGGAATTTCGTACGAATATCGCTGTGTATGCCGCATCCTGCAAAAAGCGTGACGTTGAACGGGCGTACACTCAGTACTTGTACAACAACACCAGTTATGCAAAGCAACGGCGAAAGCCAAGGAGCTCTGTTTCTTTGTAGAAATGTTTTAGTACAAATTTTAGTATTACAGTTTCTTAAACAAACTTTTTACGGTGCTTTTACATGCTCTGACTCGACGCCAACGGTTTGCTAAGCGTATTTAATTTCTGTGAAAAACCCGTAGTCTTATTTGACAAAAGTTGTAAATCTCGGAGATCGTTTTCGCTCTTCTTGATGTTTGTTTTCGATTTTGGTGATGTTTCTGTTATCTTGAGAGGGACGGATAAACTTGTTATGCTGCTCCCGATAGAAGGATGGCTTTCAATCATGAATACGTGTTGTTGTTGTCCTCTCGCAGCTACTGGACAGGATTGCGATGAACGGCCAGCAGGACGTTCGCAGACTCGACGCTGCTCCGGTAATAAGGTCACGCCGGGCATCTTGTGCTTGTGTAATTTTGGGTCTAGTCGTTAAAAATACCGGTTTGAAAAAAACTCGGATTATGAAATATTAAATACGCTGGTGATGTTTGATAATTTTCGGGAGGTGAACTTCCACAGATCCCGTTTTTGGAGGCTTACGAGCCTTGGCACTATGAATCCGTACAGATAAGTTATTGTCCAACTCGATCTTCTAGATTGAGATATATTACCTTCATTGCCTTCTTTCCGGAAAAATGAGGTGCCTATAATTAAATTTTACATTCTCGGAGACTTATTGTGCAAATCTGTCATTACTCCGACTATTTACAGAGTAACGTGATGTTAAGAGAATTTTGGCTTCTTTGTGTTGCAGCATGGGCTCTCGAACGGGTGGGAAAATACAACGGCATTGTACAATCAAGGTTTAGGTATAATAACGAAGAAGTGTCGCTGAAGTTGCGCTGATGGGTATCCCAACTTGAGCCGCGCCGCCGGCACCAGAACAGATACTTGCTTACAGTTGTCGTATATCATGTACCCTGTTTATTTGAAAAGTGTTTAGAGTTTATCTGCCTCCCAATTCTATCTGCAGCCATGCAGGCTTCCGAGCGCCAGGCAGTGCTCTCGATCCAGCGTGCCTCCCTCGATGGAATACCTGGTGGGCGGCACCGAGCAGTTCCACGGCACAATGGGTGTGGCCATCTGCAGGGTGCTGCTGACCGTTTCCTCAAAAGAAAAGCAGAGCAGTTGTATTGCAATTACCACAGTGGAGGCGTATTTCACTGATGTTTAACCCTTGGACCGGTGGCCTCATTCAGTGCATTCGCAATGGCCAAAACTAATTCGAATTTAAAAAAAAAACAATCATCGCATCAAAACGAGGAGCAGGAACGTGTTTTAAAATTAATGTTAAAAAATATTCGCAAGTTTTTCTTTGAAAATTCAGAAATATTTAGGTTATGCGATGGTCAGCTGTAATTTCATCTGTACGAATAAAACGTGCCGGTATCTTAACGGGCTAGACGCACAAAACCCACTCTTTAACAAGCCCACACACTACGATGCTCATGCATTTCCTGTGTATTTGCATCTGATGGCAATCATTAGCTGTTTTACGCGTATGTCGACTGACTCGATTTCAAAGCACTGCTGCGGAATGTGAAACTAAAACAATTTTCTCAGTATACGCAGAAACTATTCTCATAAAAACTAGTATGATTAGTATACGACTAACGGTGCTGAAATTTTATTGTTATTTTAAAATAACAGCTTGCGAGCAAAATTATGATACATAAGTCATAATTATTTTGAAAAACAAAATTACGGATTTCCCCTTTGAACGAGCTGTATGCCATGAGAAGTAAAAAACTTTTTTGGGAGATCAACTCAATTTTACAATACGTGTATACAATTTTACAATACGTTTACTTGTTTTTTTATATCAACCTTTAAATCCATGGAAACGGGTCGGCAGTTGTTGCTAGGTGGCCACGAGAACGGTATGCTCGCGGCTCGCATGGAAACCCTTTAAGGCATACAAAAATTACGAGAAAACAACTTAATAAAAAAACAAAACTCGAAAGTTTTGTAATTAGTATGCTCGCGGCTCAGACGATACAAGTAGTAAAGGGCGTCCCGCAAGGCGATTTTGGTCTCTACTTCCCCACTGGACATCCGGACTACAGTTTCTGACGTCATATTATTAAAACAAAAAAAATTCAAAGAAAAATTAAAAAATAAATTTAGAAAATTATATTTATTTACTAATTAAACTCACCAAGGCGGATTAAATTAAATTGGCCAATTTGTAATGTAATCTCAGGAATCCACGCAAAAGCAGCTAAGGATTTAACACAACCACCAAAGCAGAAGGGATCAATCAGCCGTTTGTATTCACCATAGCTGAAATCACCAGATCTGATCTCAAAAAAGCGGACGTCCATAAAACCGCTGAAAGTAAAAACTCTACAGCGTCAATACAGGGGTGTCAAAGGAAGATCACCACACAGGATAAATAAATGCAAAGGCACAACAGCGGCTTCTCATCATAAACAGTGAAAAAATCAGGAAATATTGCATTCTAACAGGCCTTCCGGAGCGGCTGCGGGAAAAATCTATGGATAATTAAATTCACGACTGCCGCTCGGCACATGCAGATCATCGTGCCGTAGCGTCCATAAAGGGCGCTGTCGTAGAAGTGCAAGCAGATCCCGGCTGCTCCGCCGCAACGCCACAGCGGACAAGAAGGTCTCGTTTCAGACTGCAATAGCGCAGCATAGTGTAGCGTTATGGAGAGAGAAACGCATGAAATTACGTGACAGATTTTAAAGGCGGTGATTAATGAGATCACACTGCATTTTGGTCAAACAAATTTTTTCTTAAATAAAAAAAACTTAAAGAACGTGATCTCGTTGATGATTGAGCCTCGTAATCTGGCACGTAATTTCAACGATTTGTTTATCTACACATCAACAAAATAATTTAACGAAACATGTACTCACACTTGACAGTATAATTTCGGGGCTGTCTGCGTGAAGTACCGCATTTGTTTGTGAGCAAGCGGAATCCGTAATGACTTCGAAAACACTTGGCAGCGCATCGTATTTCAATCAGTTTTCCGTTTGGTGGGAGCGAAGTGCGTGTGAAAACGTGAAAATATCTCGCATGAAAGGAACGGAAGTGCTTGCTCAATGCAAACGTGATCATTCGGGTGCAGAAAATCGAAGAAACACAAAATCTGCGGTGAACACAATATTAGCAAAAAAGATATTACTAACTAATGATCCTAACATATATTAACACCAAGATTGTATTGTGAATTTCCGTAGCGTCTTACAAAAGCCTGATAGAATTCGGTGCTTCACGGGTCGGTAATAACAAACAAATCCACCTGAATAAAGAACAAAAATAAATAAATTAAAAACTTTTCTTTTGGGTGTCTTACAACACGCCGAATAGAAAATACTTACAACACACCGATTGCATATACAACGATGATACTGAGAATTCTATAATTTCTTGCTCAGATGTACCAGCCTGTTTGTTCTCATAGCACGTGGCTTCGAAATCAATCACAATCAGGTAAACCAGTGCATATTCAGGCTTATTTCCGGCTGACATTTGTCGAACAGAACTACCAGCTCCGCTATAAGAAACAGTCCCATCAGTTTTCATCCCGTATTAATTCATAATTCACTTTTTAATTCTTATTACATAAATAAAGTAATTTTGTTTTCTTTATGTTATTCTAATTCATTTTTAAATATGTGCATTATCTTTGTGCTGTTTAAAAAAATAACGGAATCTGACGGGTATTTACGTAATTTATTTTGACGATTAAAGTGTGTCTTACCATAAGTTGTTTACCATCGGATTTCAAGAAACGACTAACGTAATCTCGGATGCCATCAATGAATCTGCAATAAAATTATTAAAATCATTACTAAAATATCGATCTGTGCATTCCCACAGGCAAAGGCACACACTCAGCTGGCTTAACTGCACCATGCCTATTAAATTTACGAAAATTTCATGAAAAAGAGGATGCAACTCAGATATTAGTAAATAAATAAAGAGCGACAGTACAGAATATAGGAAGAAATCAAATGAAAATAAAATGAAAATTAAACCGAGAAAATTCAACAGCATTCTGTGCAATTCTACGTAGCATATAAATTGCCATCAGAATAAAAAATACAAATTATTATCAGAAAGAAACCCAGACTGCCGTCAGAATAAAAAACCAAATAAAAATACGGAGAAAACAGCTTAATTAAGCAAAATCATCTGCCAGTCTGCACTGAAGCTTACCTGCGAGTCCGCCAGTCCAACGTCTCCCGTCTTTCGTCCCGTTTACCGTCGCTTTCAGCGTTGTCTGTCCCAAAATCGTCCTCGGGTTCTCCGTCGTCTCTGCTTTTGTCGTTATTCCCCATCGTCTGCTGTTGTGGGCCTGGAATTTCTCAGCCCCGCGTCCATTACAGCCCCGCATCTGTCACAGCCCCGCGTCCGCTACAGCTCTGCGTCCCTCACAACCCCGCGCCCTCCGCAGCCCAGCTTTTTGCTATTCCCTCGGTCTCGCCACCCCCCTCACCCCCCCCTCGCTGCGCTGCCCTTGGTTGTACTGTTACCTATAACGCCCCTGTTTGTACCGTTACCTTTATGCCTTACAAAGCCACACTGCGCACGATTATCGTCTGAGAATTTTATTTAGTTAGTTACCTTCGTATTAAAAGAATTGCCACAGAATCACCAAGTATACAGTTTACAAGTAACAAATTACTAAAAATTACTTCGCCATCCTATTTCATATATCTAGTTTAATTTGGCTAGGCCAAAAACACTGGATATTGTCAAAACTGCTTTTTATGGTAAAGATCGTCGTCCAAGTCGGCCTTCCATTTGGCCGCCTGTTTCATTTCTTCATGCATCTGGGGCGTAATTTTAGAGGCAAAAAATGCCAAAGGCACTAAAAAATAATTAAATTACCTAAAAGCTAAGAAAATTTATAAACACGACTTACAATTTGCCTGCTGAGCGCTACGACGCAAAAACGCGATGGTGTCCGCATCCAGATTCAATCTGCGGATTTCTTCTGGAAGATCGCTGTCCTCCGGAATGGTGGATGAAATCTCGTTGCTTTGCTGGCTGGCCATGTTGTTGGAAATCTTGAAATTGTAGACTGGAGATGACTGACTGAATTCATTCTCACTAGCACAGACTTATGAGGTTAGAAAGATCCTTAACTGTCAACACGATGGAACGTGATGTTCCATCACTTTCTATTGAACAATCGCATTGGAATGCATACGTTTTCGATTGCAATTCTCCTTAAAATACAATATCTATAATTTTACGCTTAAACGTTAGAAAATTTAACAGGTACGTACAAATATGAGTTGTATATGCTTGTGAATGAAGTATAATGGTGATGTTTGTGATCTAGCTGGCCGTTCCATTGTGATATCGTTTCTTCCTTTTAGGCGTCTGTTTAGCGTGTGTGCGTGTACGTCTGTGGCCAGAAAAAGTTCCTGGTGGCACTACGCACATTTTTTCCGCACGAACTCCACCGTAAGTTCCTTGTCTAATTGCTATGTACTAATTAACTTTTTTTACCTAATACTCCGAAGGCTTACACTAAATACTTTCTGTTTTGTTGTACTTGTGCAGAATTAGGATTTTGTAATCCAGTAAACAGTTTCGGGACTTGTAAAGTTTGCCCTGGCTCTATCGGAAAATTTTCAACACTGATCTAGACGAAATTTTTCTTTCTGCCTAAAAATCAACTTTTAATCTTTTTTGCTCTCTGTTTCATACTATAAGACTTGTTAATTATTATTGAACATTATATTATAGGTACTTTATGAGTCCGAATGCAATTAATGACTGAAATTAATTATTTACAGGTTATTACATGCGGGATAGCGATACTATTAGGAACACCATCTGACCACACACACAGCATTGCGTGAACGTCTACGACGGTACAATTTAATATTCGGAACCAAATTATTCTGTGTTCCTAGCATAATATTAATATTGTTACATCCGAATTAATGCTATACCTTTAGTTTACCGCATTTTATTTTTAGTATCATTAAACTGTCTTAATTGCAGATAATTTACCACAATTACAACGGACTGCGGCTATATCAAGCGCCAAAGTAAAATTCACCTTAAATAATCGTTTGTCAACTATTTGAATAATTTATTATAATTTTAATGTATTATAGCAATTGATCAGTTATATCTGCTGTAAATATCAGTGTAACCATTTGCAGGCTGACATTACGACTGTGCTAGCATCACAACGCAAGTCTATATGGCTGAGCAGGAGCAAAGGTCAAAGCGGAAAATGGGACCAACAGAGTAAGCTGATTTCGTAAAAATATTCAGTGAAGCAAAACATTTTTCTATAGCATAATTTTTACTTTTCATGATAATCAATTTCGGTTTCAAAATTTATCACGTATATACTGCTACTGAATAATATTCAATCTGCTGTACAACCAAATCAACCAAGTCTTGCATCTGTTTATCTTTATTTTATTTTTAAGTGTAAGCAAAATAAAAATACAGTAAAATCAAAATTATTCAATAGTTCAAAGACATCGATACTATTTAAGTCATCAGTCAGCAGAACCGCCAGTGATGTCGTGCCAGAGTTATTTGCAAAAATGGAGCAGGAAAGAAAACACAAGCCAGCTCTCACAGCGCTTGCTGCGGCTTGTATAATTATCCTGGTGATAATAATTCTAGTAAGCGATATTATTCTGCCTATCGCAATAGCGACAATACAGCAACAACAACAGCAGCAGCAGCAAGAGCTTGATAAAAATCAAACAGGAACGTTATTTTCGGCGACGTACCCGAACGGGAGCGTCGTCAAGTCCGGCAGTATCCTTCGTTTATCATAGGTAAGCTTAAAGCGCTTTACCTGGTCCACAGCATCAATTTCAAGGGTCCGTTTATTACGCCGTATCACGGAAGAATACCGTAAGGGGTACACTTGAGGTCCAGGGGTCGTCCAGAGTGAAGTGAAAGTATTTAAATTAAGTGTTTTCTTGATAGTTCGATTGAGTGTAAAACCTTTAACTTTGCAGACATGCTTTCCTTTGTTCGTCACATAAGCATAAGATTTAGGAGCGTAGACGGTGACCTCTGTGATGAATTCACCATCATTTAATTCTGTTTGTCAAGTCCCCATGTAGTTTCCCAATGGAACTTCAGGATCTCCTTGCCGATGAATCCACATTAAGGAATCAGTATCCGTATATCAGGTTACGTCCAACTTGAGACATATAATTGTATAAGTGAAGGCGGGCATGGGCCGTCGTGAACCTAAATCATCCAACCAATAAATATTTTTAAAAGAACATATTTATTATATTTAATTTACACTTACGCCGCAAGGATAACATTAGTCTTTGGGTTAACTGGAATAAAGTCTTCCTTGGACTTGTACGCAACTTGAATAACGGTGTCACTGAAGAATTCGATATTGTGAATTTCAACGCATCATTTAATAAAAGTTCGTAAAAAATCTTTGGGCTCGGAAATGAACTGTGTAGACAATCTATCCTCGCGCATACCGAGTCGGCCCCAAAAACTACAAAGAGAATAGAAACGTTAAGCAATTTCAGCTAATGTATACCTAATGAAACAGAAGACATACTTGCTTTAAAAATAACTTTGCAAGGGCGCGAAGCCCCAGGTTTTTTCCACTTTCTCGGCGTCAATAGATGCACCTTCTCGAAGTAAAAAATTCTTCCATATACTGCTTTTCTCTTCTTCTGTTTTAACATTAGAGGGCCAACCGCTGGCTTCCGTTTTTAATTTCAAGAAATGCTGGATGTACTCTTTAAATAAACCTTCGCGAGAACTCGAAAATGCCAAATTTCGTAGACTTTACCACCGTATATCCCAAGGATAGTGCCTTAATGATTTCCACAGAGCACCAGACGCCCGTAAGTGATCTTTCGGCGTCTGTGTGCTGACAGCTAGAATTTTGCTGCGTTTCAGCACATAGCCGGCATAGCGAAAAGTTAATTTTTCGGTACGGTAAGGTAGAACAGGTAACCATAGACTTTTGGGCGGTAGAATGGTCAGGTAAAATAGTCCAAAATAATTTTCCAAGTTTGGATCAAAGTCCGCAGTAATTCGCACGTGTGGGCCAACTGGATATCTTTTCCGCGAATTCACAAAGGATATTCCGAAATGACATCGGCAAACCTAAAAAAACACTTCTCATTAAAATTGAAATTATAATCTTTACTTAACTAGTTGTACCGTATTTGTTCTCCGGGCTCGCATTTATACGCAACCGTGTCCCGTTGGTCCGACCGCCATATAGAGCATCGCGGGGTTGAAGAGGTGCGTGAACATGAATATCTTTTATTGTTTCACGAAAATCCTCATCGTCTACCAATTTCTGATCGTACTCGCTTTCCCAAATTTTAACAGAGTATCCCATTTGCTCAAGGGCAATTTCCGTTGGACGGTTGCCGCATGCAAATCCTCCATCGTTTGTTTGAGATGATTTACAAATGTGCGTTTCGTGGTTGCGGGATTGCCGTGCCAGAAGTCGCCATAGAATTCGTAAATAATTTCCGCTTCTTCGTCATAGCCGTCCACGTAAAATTTTCCAATCTTCTTTTCCTTGCAAGTGCTTTTGCCTTCCGTCATTTCAATGTAGCACAACCATTTACCACATTTGACTGATTGCATGCGCTGACTAGGGTTTTACAATAGCAATAAGGTTTTTTCCAATATCGTGCGCGCCAGAAAAATGGCATATACCCGCAATTGTTAGCGGAAGTAAATGGGCAAAGCCCGCCTGAAATACCCATGAACAACTTCGAATTCTTGAGAGCAGACGTAGAGTGTTAACATCCTGTTTGCAGTATTTGACGAGCCTCGTTGACACATGCTGTACTTCCCTTTCTTTTCTCCGATCTTTTCGATAAAATCCTTTGATAAAGTCTTTTCTTTCTTTGTTATTCATCAAGCTATAGTTGAAATCCTCCCTTTTAGGATAGGGAATAATTTTGCCAAAATTTTCTGGGCGATTGACCGGATGAGGAATTTACCCTTTTGCTCTGTCGCTCCAACGCTTGAGCCCAAGCGTCGAGCGATTGGGGATTGTATTTAGTATCACGAAATTTTATGCCAAATTCAGGTACATCCAGTTGCATAATTTTTGAGCCGTTCATTATGAGCTTTGGAACTGTCCATTTTTTAATAACCATTTCAGAACAAAACCGTCGAACGCCCGAAGGGCCAAGACATAAAAGTTTTTAAATGATCCGGAAAACAAAACTCGCAAAATTCTGTTGTTATATCCCGGCCGATATCGGACGAGTCGGCAGGAAAATCCATTCCTGGCCGTTGTCGTTTTGGATAACGGCCAGGTTCGAATAAAATTGCCCGTTTCCGGACACGGGTAAGTCTCAAAATCGAAATAGAGAAACTGGGCCTGTTCGTGCTTTTCGAGATCCTGGTCCGTCAGGATCTCGGGCACAATGTAGCAAACGTCATTTGTTACGTGCTCAGCACACCAAAAATCTCACCGCACACGTGGTCCGTGGTACGAAAAGCTCTGGAGACAAATGATTGGCAAGATGAACAGACAAATAGCGTTTGACATACCGTAATCTTGTTTTCTCCCGAGCCAGCAGCGCGTGTGATGATTGAAACACTCTTCACCGTTAAATGTTCGGCAGCAGTCCGAACAGTATATTCTTATCTTCTCCAGGATTACATCTGAATCGCAGGCATTGTTTGCAACGGTATTGGCATCGATGGCGATTTTATGATCGTATCCGCGACTGCAACGGTCGCACCAGTATGATGTTTGAACCGGCCGGCAGGCTTTCAAGACATCAAAATATTAGTTATGATAGCAGACGAATCTTTTTCGCATATTCGCCGGCATAGACAATCGTATTGAGGTCGACGCTCGTTATCAGGATTTGGTAGTCCGGTAAGGCCATTTGAAACTGTTGAACGTCTTCCAAAGTATATTGTCGAAGTTCTAGTCCTGCGCCAGCAATGAGTTCGTTTGCCATTTTGTCTGCAGCGTTCTGTCGGAAGCCGTACAGAGTCCTTTGGTGGCGATACAAGCATCTGTACAGCGGTATATTATCATCTGCGAGGGCCTTAGCTATAACAAGCGCACGAGCCAGACAGAGGTTGTCTGAATTACGCA